>NW_024115831.1:0-11516 GCF_003073215.2 Triticum urartu | reverse complement strand
ACACGTCGCCTCAACTATCGCCGGTGGGGAAGTGCAGGGCGTGAGCTATGGAGGCCTAGGCATTGGTGTGGCACGTGGCGGAGCACCACATGCACGACTTGGTATCTACAAGGTGTGCTGGGTGGATGAGGGTTGCCCTGACGCGGCGGTCCTTGCTGCCATCAATGACGCCATACATGATGGGGTTGACGTCTTGTCGCTCTCTGTTGGAGGGGTTGGTCAGGAGTACTCTGGGACGTTGCATGCTGTGCAAAGAGGGATCTCCGTCGTGTTCGCCGGAGGGAATGATGGCCCTGTGCCACAGACAGTGACGAATGCCGTGCCATGGGTTACGACGGTGGCCGCTAGCACGATTGACCGGTCTTTTCCGACCCTAATATTGCTTGGGAACAAAGAAAAGCTGATGGTACGTACCAAACAATTTCACTCCTTTGTTTTAAAAAAGTATGTAAATTATTTCTTATATTTTCCATCTCTTAAGAAATATTACAGGGAAGTATTACCTTGCCCTTCTCAAGGGATTGAAAAACCCCATGGAAAATATTAATAATGGATAAAAAAACAGGTGAAAAATGTTATTGGATAAGACGTGCTCCAATCCTGAAATAGTTCATATAAGATAGCATGAATGTGGAGGATTAGTCAATCTGGATTTTTTCCTACAATTTTACTAAATAATAACCTTTTGACTCTCTGAGCACGAAAGTGACGTTCAAACCAACCCGGGGAAAATAAATGGTTTGCTCCTCCTTGGAGCTTTACTTAAATCATTGCTGGTTCCACCAACTATATCGTATCTTGTAGCTTTCCTCAGTTAGCTTGTTCTTTAATTTGTGATCAATTTCAAACGCAGGGGCAATCTCTAAATTACAATGCAGCTATGAATAACAGCGGCTCTCAGGCCCTTGTTTTTGCCGGGAGGTAATGAAAGAAACCAGTCTCTTGACGACATTTGATTAATAGTAAATGCCGCGCTTTAGGACAAAACCATGTTCAATTTTAAAACTTTTGAGCAGCTGCGGCCCGGAATCACTGGCCTTGGGCAATGTCAAGGGCAAAATCATCCTTTGTTATGCACCAGAAGAGGCATCGCGGTGGTCGCCCCAGTTAATACTCCCTTATGCCATCAATTACACTATTGAGGCCGGTGCAAAGGGCCTCATCTTCGCACAATACACCGCCAACAATCTTGACAGCCTGGTCAGGTGCGAGGGATTTATGCCTTGCGCTCTGGTGGATTTCGAGATCGCACATCGAATTTCCTCCTACTGGGACATGACTGAGTGAGAATTTGTTGAATTGTTGGAAACTGCAGTGTGAAAATATTTGAACAGTCAGTTTGCCATCTCCTTATACAAGAACTAATTCATGTTTGTCATGTGTCTAGGAATCCGGTGGTGATGGTGTCTCCGGCTGTAAGTGTTGTTGGAAATGGGGTGTTGTCGCCGAGGGTCGCCTCGTTCTCCTCCAGAGGTCCAAGCCTATTGTTCCCTGGCATACTGAAGGTGTATATCATTATCAACTTAAGGCAAATAGTTGAATTTTTGTCACTGTTTGTTTGCTATCTAGCCTCTCTAGTTTTTCAGAATTAAAGACTTACATACCTAATTCATGATAAAAATTAATGTTTTGACAGCCCGACATTACTGCTCCTGGCGTCAACATATTGGCAGCGGTGCGCGGCTCCTACGTGTTCTATTCTGGGACATCAATGGCGTGCCCACATGTCTCCGCAGTGACTGCGATGCTCAAGTCGGTTCACCCTCAGTGGTCACCTGCCATGATCAAATCGGCCATCGTCACCACAGGTAGGAAAGTAATAACCAAAATACGTCAAAATAACTCATTTGAATATATGACTAACTTGATGATTCCTTGGCATTGGTTGAAGCATCTGTGATCGATCGTTTTGGCATGCCAATCCAAGCAGAAGCAGTCCCAAGGAAACTAGCCGACCCCTTCAACTTTGGTGGTGGACACATTGACCCAAATAGAGCCGTTGACCCTGGCTTGGTTTACGACGTTGATGCAAGGGAGTACAACAAGTTTTTCAACTGCACCCTTGGATATTTAGGCGGCTGTGAGTCCTACTACCTCACTCTCAACCTCCCGTCAATTGCCGTGCCAGACCTCAAGGACCGTGTCATGCTTCGGCGCACCGTGACTAACATTGGGCCAGTGGAAGCAACATATCATTTAGTGGTTGAAGCTCCAGCGGGGATAGACGTGTCCGTAGAGCCATCTGTGATCAATTTCACCCAAAGCACTAGTAAAAGCGTGACGTTTATGGTGGCATTCACAACAAGGCAGAGAGTACAAGGAGGATACACTTTTGGGAGCTTGACATGGTCAGACGGAAGTACCCACTCAGTGAGAATTCCTATCGCGGTACGGACTGTGATACAAGACTTTGTTGCAGATACATCTTAAGCTCATATTCTTTGTATTATACACATAATTTATGTATTCATGTGGTTGGCATAAGAAAATGTAGAAGAAACACTTTAATTTTGTACATCATCACAGGAAATGTTATACTGGAATAAAATACGATTCTTTGCTAAGGAGAGGTTTATTCACAAACTTTTACGAAAAATGAATTAACGAGAAAACCACGGATCATATCGACATGAAATAGACTAAGGGAGAACGACGGATCAAATCTCCGGAACCTTTCTTTCTGGATGAAAACGTTTCTAAACTGGAAGTGAAAAGAAATAAACACGATCAAATTTTCTTAGCTGGGCCAAAAGCACCGAATTCATGAATGGCTGCTAATGTCCAAAATGCTCGTGTTAGTACATTGAAGTTAATTTAGATTTACATTGTAGTTTGCACGATTTCCTTTGTGATATCAAAAATTTTATGCCTTGTTGTCCTTGGGTCCAAACTTCAAGATCCTTATTTTTGCGTTTGTCAATTAATTGTTCTGATCGCCCATGTCCATTTTAATTCTATTGCTCCAGATAAGATTCTTTGGCGGGTGAAAAAAATAATCTAATACACATGAAAATTAGTTTAATAAAATTCGGTTTCACATTCCTTTTGTAATGATGGATTATCCCCCACCCTTACCTCGTCCTCGGTCTTCCGATTTGAGTATCATTGACCTTAATGCCCCACTCCTCACGCTGGCTATGGAGGAGGTTGTGTGAGCCACCCGCGTGGGGATCCAAAGGTTGTCTCCCATCATCTCCTTCCGGCTATCAATTTCTCTTGGCGTTCTAAGTTCCACGAAATTTATGCCATATTATCCTGACACTTGACGGTCGACACCATCGCTAATCCTCGTCTAGGAGGGTTGTCGAGAGGTTGATTCTGCACACTAAGAGGGAGTTCCACCGCCATCAACTCTTTTCCTCTCATCTCCATCATGTTTCTTCCATCCATATGCAAGTAATCTGTTGTAGGCAGGTGGATGGGAATTTGACGATGCCAATCATATAGTAGTGCTAAGATTATAGGGTTTTGATACAACTTTGTTATGCTTAATGTCTACTAATAGGGCCCAAGTAATGTGGGATCATATATTAACCATATAAGTTTTCATGATGCCAATGTGTCTGGATTGTACCTGCAAGTGTGGTATGTACCTATTATAGCCTCAAAAGTGACCCCGAGGGTGACCGGGATATCAATGGGGAGTGTTGTGATTTGATGTTTCCATGTATTCACGAAGTGTTAATGTGTTGGTACGGTTGTCTCATGAAATGACGCCTTAATTACCCTTTGTTTAAACTATGATCACCGTGACATGGGAGGGTAGGACTATAGATGCCGGGCAAGCTCTTGTTCTTATAAATAAGCAAGTTCAACTACATACTAATACATGCCTACAAAAGTAGGAGAACATGAGCTTGGTTTTACATGCTTTGTTATGTGCACTATGATATGATTGATGATGTCTATGTAACGTCCCAATATCCATTCTCGGGCCTATGTTTTCCATAAATGTGTGTTCTCTTTAAATACTTGTTAGTTGGCTTTCTCAGTGAAAGAATTGAAAACCATGAGACGAGCTTAGAGAGGCGACCACATCACACTATGTCGGCTCGAATTACTGGATTTATATAATGTAATAGCTGGAGAAACGGATCAGCAAAACCAGTCTTTGCCCTTGTAAATTTATTTTTCGAAGAAAAAGTCTCTTGGAACTTTATTTGAAAACAGGCAAAGTTACATCTTTGAGTACATGCGATTATAGGAAAGTTGACGGGTCTATATCCTTGACGTGCCCATGGAATATTTGAATGTGTCACGTTTGTCAACTTTGTTACGTATTACCTATACCGCCCGCGTTTGTAGAACGATTAAGACGCATGTGGAATGATTAAGACCCATGTGCAAAGCCGTGGAAGCTTGTTTGAAAGTCGACCAGGTCATTGCACGAGAGAGCATATAATTAATTAAGATCTATATCCGGTTTGGTACTAATAGCCGCCAGGACCTGATCAAAGCATGGTGCTTCTTCCTCATTACAAAAAGCACGGGGATTCCTATATAGACAAAACGATTAGTCTTTGCTCCTCACGCGCGTGTGTCGCTGTCACCTAACTAACAACACTGAAACATTCCCTCTGAAATGAGAAAAAAGACACTCAAACAAATTGGTTTGAACTGTTCTTGCACCCCATCCTTATTGCTCCTGGCTGCTATATAGACATACAAACCGAACGAGGGAACACAAACACAACAACATAGCACTCTTCTCCAAGCAAGATATGGATTCCAGAACAGCATTCTGCGGCTGTAACACCCTCGATGCGACACTGCTGCCTGTTTCAGCTAACGCGTCGAGTAAAGTAAGATACACACCCGAGTCCTCTCTCAATTTGCTTTCTTTCCTGATATCTGTTTTTTGTTGAGAACTTATGCGACAAAATGAATTTCAGCTCTACATCGTGTATATGGGGGAGAAGAAGCATGATGACCCATCCATGGTCACCGCGTCTCACCGTGACATGCTAACCTCTGTTTTTGGGAGGTACTGTAACTAGCTACCAATTCATTTTGTTCAAAACAAAAACAATGAGGAGTTCATGTTGCATCATCGACGTATTAGTCGTGATTTGCTCACCCTCATTTTACTTGACAACAGCAAGGATGAAGCCTTGAGGTCGATAGTTTACAGTTACAAGCATGGATTTTCTGGTTTTGCGGCGATGCTCACCGAGTCTCAGGCTGAGACAATCGCAAGTAAGTGATTGTCAGTCCTATAGGCTCCTACCTATCATCGTATCTACTTGCATGACCGACAAGAACTAATCAACATATTTTGGATGTAGAATTCCCAGAAGTTGTCACTGTGAAGCCTAACACTTATCACGAAACGCACAAAACTCGGAGCTGGGACTTTCTTGGCCTTGACCGTAACCAACCAAGACAACAATCGGGCCTACTCAGAAAAGCAAAGTATGGTGAAGATGTCATCGTGGGTGTGATCGATACAGGTTTACAGTCCGACCCCTCAAGCTTAAATCCTGAATATGAGAAATTCCGATACCGAATCAATTGATTACCATGCTTATTTATAGGCATATGGCCTGAATCACGAAGCTTTGATGACAATGGGTATGGCCCTGTGCCGGCACGGTGGAAAGGGAAATGCCAGACTGGTCAGGATTTCAACGCCACAAGTTGCAACAAAAAGATCATCGGTGCGCGGTGGTATGGGCGTGGAATTAGTGACGAGGTGCTAAACAGAAACTATAAGTCGCCTAGGGACATTGAAGGCCATGGCACACACATCGCATCGACCATCGCCGGCAGGGAAGTGCAGGGCGTGAGCTACGGAGGCCTAGGCATGGGCGTGGCACGCGGCGGGGCGCCACGTGCGCGGCTCAGTATCTACAAGGTGTGTTGGTTGGGTGGGAGTTGCCCTGAAGCAGCGGTCCTCGCGGCTATCGATGATGCTATGCATGACGGTGTGGACGTCTTGTCGCTCTCGATTGCTGGGGCTGGTCACGAGTTTCCTGGGACGCTGCATGCTGTGCAAAGAGGGATCTCTATCGTGTTCGCCGGAGGGAATGATGGCCCTGTGCCACAAACGGTGGCTAATGCCCTACCGTGGGTTACAACGGTGGCCGCTAGCACGATTGACCGGTCTTTCCCGACCTTGATATCGCTCGGAAACAAAGAAAAGCTTGTGGTACGTGCATGCTACAAACAAACATTCTCCAAGTATTTATTTGGTCTGATCCAGGGCTATAAAATTGGTTTTATAGTTTTTGACAAATTAACTTGATTCGTCTCAGAGCGTGGAAACAAACAAAAAGTACATTTAGCTCGTCCCTGAAGCCAGCTTTCCCTGATTCCTTTAATTACTTATTAATGTGTGCCTGATTCGAAATACAGGGGCAATCTCTTCACAACAATGCATCTGTGATCAGCGGCAACTTTAAAGACCTTGTTTATGCCGGGAGGTAATGAAATAAAACTTCTGTAGTTATGCATCTGTAATCACTTGACGCATTTGTTGTAGTTGTCCACTTTTGTAACCACGATTCAGTGTTTTATCAACTATACTGAATTACAACTTCTGCGCAGCTGTGACACGGAGTCGTCACTGGCATTGAGCAACGTCACCGGTAAAATCGTCCTATGCTATCAACCCGTGGCAGCGAGAAGCATGCCGCCTCGACAAGCACTTCCCATAGCCATCAATCTCACCACCATGGCTGGCGCCAAGGGCCTCATATTTGCACAGTACACTACTAACCTCCTCGACTTCCTGCCTTTGTGTAGGGGCGTTATGCCCTGTGTAGTGGTGGATTTTGAGATCGCACAACGAATTGCCTCCTATTGGAGTTGGGACAAAGGGTGAGTGCATGTCGTGTTGTCTGAAACAGACTTGAATGCGTTTTCTTCTTCTCCGGAAACTCATGCCAGTCACGTGTCATGCTAGGAATGCGGTGGTGAAGGTGTCACCTGCCATGACCGTTGTCGGAAAAGGGGTGTTGTCGCCGAGGGTCGCCTCATTCTCGTCGAGAGGTCCAAGCATGTTGTTCCCTAGCATACTCAAGGTATATATCATTCTCAATTTCTTAACTTGAGACAATTGTTGCCATTGTCTTGTTTGTTACCTAGCCTTCCTAATTTTTCTTAACTTACGACTTCTTAACTAATTCTCAATACACATGTTTGAACAGCCCGACATTGCTGCACCTGGCGTCAGCATCTTGGCAGCGGACCGCGACTCCTACGTGTTCAAATCCGGGACATCCATGGCGTGCCCGCATGTCTCCGCTGTGACCGCACTGCTCAAGTCGGTTCACCCTGGCTGGTCACCTGCCATGATCAAGTCTGCCATCGTCACCACAGGTGTGAACATTGAAATACAAAAAATACATGAAAACAATTCATCAAAATATAAAACTGATTTGATTGTTTCTTGTCTTGGTTGCAGCATCTGTGACTGATCGTTTTGGCATGCCAATCCAAGCAGAAGCGGTCCCAAGGAAACTAGCTGACCCCTTCGACTTTGGTGGTGGACACATAGACCCAGATAGAGCTGTTGACCCTGGCTTGGTTTATGACGTGGATGCAAGAGAGTACAACAAGTTTTTGAACTGCACTCTTGGATATTTAGATGGTTGTGAATCCTACTACCTCAATCTCAACCTCCCGTCAATTGTCGTGCCGGACCTCAAGGACCATGTCATGCTTCGGCGCACTGTGACTAACGTTGGGCCAGCGGAAGCAACATATCATTTAGTGGTTGAAGCTCCAGCTGGTATAGATGTGTCCGTAGAACCATCTGTGATTACTTTCACCAAAGGAAGCAGTAGAAGCGCAACATTTATGGTGACATTCACCACAAGGCAGAGAGTGCAAGGAGGATACACTTTCGGGAGCTTGACATGGTCAGACGGAAGTACCCACTCAGTTCGAATTCCGGTTGCTGTAAGGACTGTGATACAAGACTTTGTTGCGGATACCGCCTAAACTCGTATCTTGTTATTGTAAACCTTCTTTGTGTATTCATGTAGGCCACATACAAAAATGTAGGAGAAACACTCCGTATCGAATTTATACATCATAAAAAAATGTTAAATAAAAATAGTATGATTCTTCTTCGCAAAAGTTTGGTTTCTTCACAAACTTGTTCAAAAATTGCAGTTAATAAGAAATATCGGATCATATATATCATTGACATGAACTAGAGTAAGGGACAACCATGGATGTAAAGCTCACAAACCTTTCTTTCTTGATGAAAACTTTGTTGAACTGAAAGTGAAAAGAAATCAACACAACCGAAATTTCTTTGCTGGGAAAATATCACTGAATTCATAGATGGCTGCCAATGTCTAAAATGCTCGTGTAGTACACTGAAATTAACTTATGTTTATATTATTATCAGATTTTGCACAATTTTCTTTGTACTATCGTGATCAATATTCATCGGTATTGGCGTCCAGACTTGAAGATCCTTATTTTTGCAGTTGCTCATTCCATTGTCCCGACCACCCATGTCCTTTGATTCTACTCCTCTAGACATGGTTCTTAGCCAGGTAAAAATAAATAAACACATGACAATTATGATAATACATTTATGTTTCACACTCATTTTCTACTGATGGATTATCCACCACAATCACCCCCGTCCCCTGAGGTCTCTTCTGATTTGAGTATTATTGACGTTGATGTTCCATTTGCCTTCATGCTTACCTTCAGTGGCAGCATAAATGCATATAGCAATTTGGGAGTATTGAAAGTTTTTTCCCGCAACTGGCATGAGCATTGTCTTCTCATAAAGAAAAGAATGTACAAATTGGCATGCTTGTGAAAGAAAAGAAAAAAGACATGCCAGAACCCACAAAAATACTCTGCCTCATCAGCAGTTGAATTGTGCTTCACACATTAGAAACTGCTCGTATCAGTTAGGATTTGGCTCACAAATTAACAACTGCCCAAGTTCGACACGACTGCCCTGAAAACAACCCATCGGGCCCCAGCAGATCAAATTTAGCAATCAAGGCGAGGTCGCTAAGCCCAGTGTGACAACGGCATGATAAGGTCAGGCGTGTCGATTTGCGGGCCACCTTTTTCCAGAAAGGAAGTTGAAACTTTCGGTCAGGGCCGGCCCTGGGCCAGGGCAGCAGGGGCGACGGCCCGGGCCCAGCCAAACTAGGGGCCCTGACCCGTGCTGCAGTGTGTGTATAGTAGATGGGACTGGTCTAGCAGGTGGCCGTTGGCCCGCTAGCGCTCCGCGATGGCCGGCCAAAAAATGAAATATTTTCTCTCCCTAATCCATATTAGGCAAAGTGAACAGGTATGGACATGTGTGAACAAGATAAATAATTGCAAAGTATTCACGTGAATATATGTGAACCCATTTAATTTGTGTTTTTAAATTTTAAAAAACCATAGCTTTCGAGCAGTGCATCGAAATTAAGATCCGTTTTCATTGTTGGAATCCTCGCGGCGTGCTCTTCGAAACTAGATCCAGCATGGGTATGTTTCGACGAAATTTTTTTTGTGTAATTTTGTCCATGTTTTGTGTAACTGGCTAGTCGTCGATGTGCAACTACCTTAGAGATGTGCAACTTTTCTCCTACACCGTAGACATGGAATTTTCCTTTATGGTACCTCCAGCCCCAAACTGCCTCCTTCTAGTGAGATGTGCAACTTCGTATGTTGCCCAGGCCAACTTCATAGTAGTTGATGTGCAACTTTCCCCCGCCCGTGGATGTGCTTCACTGTTTGCTGCATCGGCCAACATACTAACAGTGGATGTGCAACTTTGAATACTGCAACGGCCAACTATCTAACAGTGATGTGCAACTTTCTCTCATCCCCCCATGGATGTGTAGTTTCCCTACTATCACCCGGCCCAAACCACCCCTGCTAGTGAGCTTTGTAACTTTAGCACTCTGTTTATATGCAACTTTTCATTACCCTCATGAATGTCAATTTTTCACCATTCAACTATCTCTGCCTATGAGATGTGCAACTTCGTATGTTTCCCTGGCCAACCACCTAGCAGACTATGTGCAACTCTGTTTGTTGCCCTCGCCAATTGAAAGTACATGTCCACAAATAGGGAGGGGAAGGAGTTGCACAATGACTAATAGATAGTTGGATTGAATAATAGACTAAGTTGCACATATTGCTTGCAGGGGTAGGGGGTAGGGTGTGCCAACAGTAAACGAACTACACATCCACATGTAGAGAGGAGGGTTGCCCATCGACTACTAGGTAATTGATCGAGACGGTAGACTAGTTGCACATCAATGTTGTCATAGTTGCTAGATAGCAATCTCATAGGAAGTTGAATCATGCAGATCTAAAAATTGGTTTCCGAAAAAGTTGCATGATGTTGCACTAAAGTTGCACAATACAGTACTAAAGTTGCATCATATAGCATCAAAGTTGGCATAAAAACATTTCGTCGAAATATACCCATGCAGGATCTAGTTTGAAAGATCTCGTCATGAGGAATCCAATGGTGAAGATGGATCTGAATTCCGGTGCGTGGTTTGAAAGATATGACTTTTTAAAAATTTGAAAATAGAAATAAATATGCGTGGATCTATTTTTTCTTCATATGTGACAAGTCTGACCGCATTTAATGCCAGCAATCACATGCACTAGCAGACAAAACATATACACATGCATGCGACAGAGCGGCCGCTTGATTTCTCCAACTAGCGCGCGCACACGTTTTAGATTTCAGGTAGTAGATGATATAGGCCCTGATGAATTCGTGAATGAAAATAAAAAAGAAAAAGTCTGTAGGCTGAGAGGCCCATCATCCAACTTCCAACAAAAGCCCAATTGCCAAGAGGCCCGAAGAAGGTACGCACGCACAGTGGCGAGGCGGCGATTCCTCATCAGTCTCCACGCCGGTTCGTTTTCTCGCTCGCCTCGCAGATCGGGCCGCCGGATGCTTGCAGGAAATAAAGGTAAGTACATCTAGATAAATTTCTCTTTTATTTGCCCTCAATCTTAATCTAGCTATTGATTAATCTATATTCTTCCTTTTACAACAGTATAGAGGCGTTGGAGACTTGGACTGGAGTTCGTGTGTTGCCGACTTGCTCCTTGATACGTCTCCAACGTATCTATAATTTTTGATTGTTCCATGCTATTATATTATCTATTTCAGATGTTTAATGGGCTTTAATATACCTTTTTATATTATTTTTGAAATAACCTATTAACCAAAGGCCCAGTGCAAATTGCTGTTTTTTTGCCTATTTCAATGTTTAGCAGAAAAGGAATATCAAATGGAATCCAAACGGAATGAAACTTTCAGGAGAGTTAATTTTTGGAACAAATGTGATCCAGGATACTTGGAGTGGACATCAAGAAAGAAGCGTGGAGGCCATGAGGCAGGAGGGCGCGCCCAGGGGGTAAGCGTGCCCCCCACCCTCGTGGGCCCCTCGCAGCCCCACCGACGTACTTCTACCTCCTATATATACCTATATACCCCGAAAATATTCAGGAGCACCACGAAACCCTATTTTCACCGCCACAACCATCTGTACCCGTGAGATCCCATCTTGGGGCCTTTT
>NW_024115830.1:0-10175 GCF_003073215.2 Triticum urartu | reverse complement strand
TGGTAGATCTACTCTTGTACTACCCATATCATCAATATTAATCAAGCATGACATAGGGTTTTACCTCCATCGAGAGGGCCCGAACCTGGGTAAAACTTCGTGTCCCTTGCCTCCTGTTACCATCCGGCCTAGACGCACAGTTCGGGACCCCCTACCCGAGATCCGCCGGTTTTGACACCGACAGTAATCTAGCATCCTATACTAAGCATTTAGGATTGCAGGCAAGGTATCAACAGTTGCAGCAACAATGACAGGCTATGCATCAGAATAGGATTAACGGAAAGCAGTAACATGCTACATTACTCTAATGCAAGCAGTATAGAGGAGAATAGGCGATATCTGGTGATCAAGGGGGGGCTTGCCTGGTTGCTCTGGTAAGAGAGAGGGGTCGTCAACACCGTAGTCGTACTGGGTAGCAGCGGCGTCGGTCTCGGTGTCTAGCGAGAGAAGAGGGGGGAAGAAACATTAAATATTAAGCAAACAGATGCATAGCGATACATGACATGACAAGTAGCGGTGCTAGGGGTTCCCTAACGCGGCAAGAGATGGTACCGGTGAAGGGGGAAACATCCGGGAAAATATCCCCATGGTTTCGTGTTTTCGAACAGATGAATTGAAGGAGGAAAGTTGCGTGTTCGCTATGCTAGGGATGCGTGGCGGACGAACGGGCTACGTATCCAGATTCGTCTCGTCGTTCTGAGCAACTTTCATGTACAAAATATTTTCATCGAAGTTACAATTAATTTTCTATGATTTTCCAAAGTTTTAAGTATTTTCTAAAATTTCTGGATTTATTATATTTAGTTTAATCCGAATTGACCAAGTCAATTTGACTAGTCAAAAGGGCATGTGTGGCCCATATGTCATAGACTATTTATCTAAACAATCAAATAAATCTAATTTATTTAATGGAGGCCCACATGTCATCTACTACTAGACTAACTTAGCACTAATTAAGACCTACTAGTAGTACTAATCTAAGTAAGGGCCGGCCATTACTAGGCATAGCCCAGCCGGCCACACGCACGGCGCACACACACTACGCTGCACAAGGCACACACAACACACGGCCATGGCCAGCTGCAAGCACACACAACACGCAGAACACACACACACCCACATCACACACACTCACGCACACACAGCACAGGCCACCCTTGGCCATGGCCACGGCCATAGCCGAAGCCAACAAAGGAGTAGCCATCAGCGGCAAATACCAGCAGCGGCTGCCGCTAGGAGGAGCAGTAGAAGCAGCAGCAAGCATAGCGGCAGAGCAGCGAACGCGAGCAGTAGGTGGCAGCGCTGTAGGCAGTGGCGGCTGCAGTAGCGGCAGCAGGGGAGCGTGGCTAGCGGCACGCAACAGCAGGGCGGCAGTGGCAGAAGGCGGCAACGGCAGGAGCGGCGCCGCAGCACGGCAGCGGGCGGGCGCACGGGAGGTAGCAGCAGCAATAACAAGCATGAGCAGTAGCTCGTACACGGGAGCAAAGCTCCGACCGAGCTCGGTACGCTAAGAACAACGGCGTAAAAGTGCATGGATCGAAGGGGAAAACGAGGGGAATCGACAGAGGAGCTCACTACGAAGCTCGTAGATGTGGTCTGGAGGCGCGAGGACGGTCGGACGCATCGCGCTCGTCGAGAGATGCGGCGGCCGTGGTGGAGAAGATCGCGCGATGGCGAGGCAGTAGGCCGCCCGACCTCCAACCGATAGGCGAGGGCGACGGAGAAGATGATGGTGGAGCTCCTGGACGCGGCGGTGCGACGTGGGGTGGCCGGTGGCTACGTGAGCGACGGCGGCACAGCGACGATGGCGTCGGGTGGGGGTGGGGAGAGCAAAGCGGCGTGAGGGGAGGGAAGAGAGGGAGGACTAGGGTTCGCACGGGGCTTGGGGAGGCTTTGTAGGGCGTCAGCGGGTGCCTGGATGGCCGGCACGTCGGCACGGCGTGGCCATCGCCGGTGGATGGCCGCCACGCACCTTCTGCTTCCTGTTGTAGGAGAGGTGCTGGTGGTGGGCTGGGCAAGTGCTGTACCACTATGGCCCATATGCACATTAGGCTAGTTATAGCTTCTCCCATTTTCTTTTCTGTTATGTTCATTTCTCTCTGTTTTGCATTTTCTTTTGCTAGCATTTGACTTTTGTTAATTGTAAAAACTGGCACATAAATATGTTGTACTATACCAGAGTTTCACAAAATGTATTAGGCTACTTAGGAAGGTTTAGACATTTGTTTATTTTTGAAAAGGCCTATTTTAAATGTTATTGGTCCGCAAAAAGTTTCTGTGGTTAACTTTAAAAATTTAAATGATGTTGGCTTATCCACCATTATTACTTATGCATTATTTGGCACAACCCGAACATTTTAGTTTTAATTCTTGAAAACTTTATTGTTTGCCTTTAATTTGAAGTTGAATTCCGAATCGGTTTTGAACTAACGCACAATTATCAACAGTAACCGAGGTGACATGGTATCATTACTAGAGGGGTATTGTAGCTTAATTATCCGGGCGTCACATGCACTAGAGTTAATAATCTAGTTCACATCACCATTTGATTTAACACCAATAGTTCACATCACCATGTGACCAACACCCAAAGGGTTTACTAAGGTGTGGTCATGTTTTGCTTGCGAGAGAAGTTAGTCAATGGTTCTGCCACATTCAGATCTGTTTGCAAATCTCTATGTCTACAATGCTCTGCATGGAGCTACTCTAGCTAATTGTTCCCACTTTTAATATGTATCTAGATTGAGACTTAGAGTCATCTAGATCAGTGTTAAAGCTTGCATCGATGTAACTCTTTACGATGAACTCTTTATCACCTCCATAACTAAGGTGTGGTCATGTTTTGCTTGCGAGAGAAGTTTAGTCAATGGGTCCGCCACATTCAGATCTGTTTGCAAATCTCTATGTCTACAATGCTCTGCATGGAGCTACTCTAGCTAATTGTTCCCACTTTTAATATGTATCTAGATTGAGACTTAGAGTCATCTAGATCAGTGTTAAAGCTTGCATCGATGTAACTCTTTACGATGAACTCTTTATCACCTCCATAACTGAGAAATATTTCCTTAGTCCTCTAAGGATAATTTTGACCACTGTCCAGTGATCTACTCCTAGATCACTAGTGTACCCCTTTGCCAAACTCATGGCAAGGTACATAATAGGTCTGGTATACAGCATGGCATAATTTATAGAACCTATGGCTGAGGCATAGGAA
The DNA here is from genome assembly GCF_003073215.2 of Triticum urartu. Taxonomy (NCBI): domain Eukaryota; kingdom Viridiplantae; phylum Streptophyta; class Magnoliopsida; order Poales; family Poaceae; genus Triticum; species Triticum urartu. The sequence goes on along the minus strand of NW_024115830.1, from coordinate 6,961 downwards.
ATGACTTTCATTCTCTCTCTATCTTCTGCCGTGGTCGGGTTTTGAGTCTTACTCAACTTCATACCTTACAACTCAGGCAAGAACTCCTTCTTTGACTGATCCATTTTGAACTCCTTCAAAATCATATCAAGGTATGTACTCATCGAAAGCCTTATCAAGCATCTTGATCTATCTTTATAGATCTTGATGCCCAATATGTAAGTAGCTTCACCGAGATCTTTCTTTGAAAAACTCCTTTCAAACTCTCCTTTATGCTTTCCAAAAAATTCTACATCATTTCCGATCAATAATATGTCATTCACATATACCTATCAGAAAGGTTGTAATGCTCCCACTCAATTTCTTGTAAATACAGGCTTCACCGCAAGTCTGTATAAAACTATATGCTTTGATCAACTCATCAAAGCGTATATTCCAACTCCGAGATGCTTGCACCAGTCCATAGATGGATCGCTGGAGCTTGCACACTTTGTTAGCACCTTTAGGATTGAGAAAACCTTCTGGTTGCATCATATACAACTCTTCTTTAATAAATCCTTTAAGGAATACAATTTTGACATCCATTTGCCAGATTTCATAAAATGCGGCAACTGCTAACATGATTCAGACATACTTTTAAGCATCGATACGACCAATAAAATCTCATCGTAGTCAACACCTTGAACTTGTTGAAAACCTTTTGCGGCAATTCGAGCTTCGTAGATAGTAAAACTACTATCAGCGTCCGTCTTCCTCTTGAAGATCTATTTATTCTCAATGGCTCGCCGATCATCGAGCAAGTCAATCAAAGTCCATACTTTGTTCTCATACATGGATCCCATCTCAGATTTCATGTCCTCAAGCCATTTTGCGGAATCTGGGCTCATCATCGCTTCCTCGTAGTTCGTAGGTTCGTCATGGTCTAGTAACATGACTTCTAGAACAGGATTACCGTACCATTCTGGTGTGGAACGTGCTCTGGTTGACCTACGAGGTTCGGTAGTAACTTGATGTGAAGTTTCATGATCATCATCATTAATTAGCTTCCTCACTAATTGGTGTAGGAATCACTGGAACTGATTTCTTTGATGAACTACTTTCCAATTGGAGAGAAGGTACAATTACCTCATCAAGTTCTACTTTCCTCCCACTCACTTATTTCGAGAGAAACTCCTTCTCTAGAAAGGATCCATTCTTAGCAACAAATATCTTGCCTTTGGATCTGTGACAGAAGGTTTACCCAACAATTTCTTTTGGGTATCCTATGAAGACGCACTTTTCCGATTTAGGTTCGAGCTTATCAGTTTTGAAACTTTTTCACATGCGCATGGCAACCCCAAACTTTAAGAAATGACAGCTTTGGTTTCTAGCCAAACCATAGTTCATACGGTGTCGTCTCAAAGGATTTAGATGGTGCCCTATTTAACGTGAATGCACCTGTCTCTAATGCATCACCCCCAAAACGATAGCGGTAAATCGGTAAGAGACATCATAGATCGCACCATATCTAATAAAGTATGGGTATGACATTCAGACACACCATTACACTGTGGTGTTCCAGGTGGCGTGAGTTGTGAAACTATTCCACATTGTTTTAAATGAAGGCCAAAACTCGTAACTCAAATATTCGGCTTTGCGATCAGATCGCAGAAACTTTATTTTCTTGTTACGATGATTCTCCACTTCACTCTGAAATTCTTTTGAACTTTTCAAAATGATTCAGACTTGTGTTTCATTAAGTAGATATACCTATATCTGCTCAAATCAACTATAAAGGTTAGAAAATGACGATACCCACCACGAGCCTCAACACTCATTGGACCACATACATCGGTATGTATTATTTCCAAATATGTTAGTGGCTCGCTCCATTGTTCGAGAACGGAGTCTTAGTCATCTTGCCCATGAGGCATGGTTCGCAAGCATCAAACGATTCATAATCAAGTGATTCCAAAAGTCCATCCGCATGGAGTTTCTTCATGCGTTTTACACCAATATGACCTAAACGGCAGTGCCAAAAATATGTTGCACTATCATTATCAACTTTGCATCTTTTGGCATTAATATTATGAATATGTGTATAACCACGATCGAGATTCAACAAACCGTTCACATTGGGTGTATGATCATTCAAGGTTTTATTCATGTAAACAGAACAATAATTATTCTCTGACTTAAATGAATAACTGTATTGCAATAAACATGATCCAATCATATTCATGCTCAACACAAACACCAAATAACACTTATTTAGGTTCAACACTAATCCTGAAGGTAGAGGGAGTATGCGATGGTGATCTTATCAACCTTGGAATCACTTCCAACACACATCGTTGCTTCGCCCTTAACTAGTCCCTGTTCATTTTGTAACTCCTGTTTCGAGTTACTAATCATAGCAACTGAACCGGTATCAAATACCCTGGGGTTACTATGAACACTAGTAAAGTATACATCAATAACATGTATATCAAATATACCTTTCACTTTGCCATCCTTCTTATCGACCAAATACTTGGGGCAGTTCCGCTTCAAGTGACCAATCCCCTTGCAGTAGAAGCACTCAGTTTCAGGCTTAGGTTCAGACTTGGGCTTCTTCCCGGGAGAAGCAACTTGTTTGTTATTCTTCTTGAAGCTCCCCTTCTTCCTTTTGCCCTTTGTCTTGAAACTAGTTATTTTGTTAACCATCAACACTTGATGCTCCTTTTTGATTTCTACCTCCATAGCCTTTAGCATTGCGAAGATCTCGGGAATTGTCCATCCCTTGCATATTATAGTTCATCACGAAGTTCAGTAACTTGGTGATAGTTACAAGAGAACTCTGTCAATCACTATCTTATCTGGAAGATGAACTCCCACTTGTTTCAAGCGATTGTAGTACTCAGACATTCTGTGCACATGCTCACTGGTTGATCTATTCTCCTCCATCTTGTAGGCAAAGTATACTTGTCAGAGGTCTCATACCTCTCGACTTGGGCATGAGTCTGAAATACCAATTTCAGCTTCTTGGAACATCTTATATGCTCCGTGTCGTTCAAAACATTTTTGAAGTCTTGGTTCTAAGCCATAAAGCATGGCACACTATACTATCAAGTAGTCATCATACCGAGCTTGGCAAAACGTTCATGACGTCTGCATCTGCTCCTGCAAAAGGTCTGTCACCTAGCGGTGCATCAAGGACATTATTCTTCTATGCAGCAATGAGGATAATCCTAAAATCATGGATCCAGTCCGTATCATTGCTACTATCATCTTTCAACTTATTTTTCTCTAGGAACATATCAAAAATAAATGGGGAGCTATAACGCGAGCTATTGATCTACAACATAAGTTGCAAATACTATCAGGACTAAGTTCATGATAAATTAAAGTTCAATTAATCATATTACTTAAGAACTCCCACTTAGATAGACATCCCTCTAGTCATCTAAATGATCACGTGATCCATATCAACTAAACCATGTTTGATCATCACGTGAGATGGAGTAGTTTTCAATGGTGAACATCACTATGTTGATCATATCTACTATATGATTCACGTTCGACCTTTCGGTCTTAGTGTTCTGAGGCCATATCTGCATATGCTAGGCTCGTCAAGTTTAACCCGAGTATTCTTCACATGAAAAACTGGCTTGCACTCATTGTATGTGAACGTGGAGCTTATCACACCCAATCATCACGTGGTGTCTCAGCACAACTATAGCAACGGTGCATACTCAGGGAGAACACTTATACCTTGAAATTTAGTGAGGGATCATCTTATAATGCTACCGCCGTACTAAGCAAAACAAGATGCATAAAAGATAAACATCACATGCAATCAAAATATGTGACATGATATGACCATCATCATCTTGTGCCTTTGATCTCCATCTCCAAAGCACCATCATGATCACCATTGTCACCGGCTTGACACCTTGATCTTCATCTAGCGTCGTTGTCATCTCTCCAACTATTGCTACTACGACTATCGCTACCGCTTAGTGATAAAGTAAAGCAATTACATGGCGATTGCATTTCATACAATAAAGCGACAACCATAAGGCTCCTGCCAGTTGCCGAAAACTTTTACGAAACATGATCATCTCATACAACAATTTATATCTCATCATGTCTTGACCATATCACATCACAACATGCCCTGCAAAAACAAGCTAGATGTCCTCTACTTTGTTGTTGTGTGTTTTACGTGGCTGCTACAGGCTTCTAGCAAGAACCATTCTTACCTACGCATCAAAACGAAAACGATTTTTCGGCAAGTGTGCTGTTTTACCTTCAACAAGGACCGGTCGTAGTCAAATTCGATTCAACTAAAGTTGGAGAAACAGACACCCGCAAGCCACCCGTGTGCAAAAGCACGTCGGTAGAACCGGTCTCATGAACGTGGTCATGTAATGTTGGCCCGGGCCGCTTCATCCAACAAAACCGCCGAATCAAAATAAGACGTTGGTGGTAAGCAGTATGACTATTATCGCCCACAACTCTTTGTGTTCTACTCGTGCATATATCATCTACGCATAGACCTGGCTTGGATGCCACTGTTGGGGAACGTAGTAATTCAAAAAAAATCCTATGATCACGCAAGATCTAACTAGGAGATGCATAGCAACGAGAGGGCTGCTACCTCTTGAGCACTGCGTTGGTTTTCCCTTGAAGAGGAAATGTGATGCAGCAAAGTAGCGTAAGTATTTCCCTCAGTTTTTGAGAACCAAGGTATCAATCTAGTAGGAGACTACATGCAAGTCACCTCGCACCTACACAAACAAATAAGAACCTCACAACCAACGCGATAAAGGGGTTGTCAATCCCTTCACGGTCATTTACGAGAGTGAGATTTTATAGAGATAATAAGATAAATATTTTTGGTATTTTTATTATATAGATTGGAAAATAAAGATTGCAAAATAGATTGGAAACTTATATGATGGAAAATAGACCCGGGGGCCATAGGTTTCACTAGTGGCTTCTCTCAAGATAGCATAAGTATTGCGGTGGGTAAACAAATTACTGTCGAGCAATTGATAGAAAAGTGCATAATTATGAGAATATCTAGGCATGATCTTGTATATAGGCATCACGGACCGAAACGATTCTACATCTACTACTATTACCCCACACATCGACCGCTATCCAGCATGCATCTAGAGTATTAAGTTCATAAGAACAGAGTAACGCATTAGGCAAGATGACATGATGTCGAGGGATAAACTCAAGCAATATGATATAAACCCCATCTTTTTATCCTTGATGGCAACAATACAATTCGTGCCTTGCTGCCCCTGCTGTCACTGGGAAAGGACACCACAAGATTGAACCCAAAGCTAAGCACTTCTCCCATTGCAAGAAAGATCAATCTAGTAGGCCAAACCAAACTGATAATTCGAAGAGACTTGCAAAGATAACAAATCATACATAAAAGATTTCAGAGAAGAATCAAATATTGTTCATAGATAATCTTGATCATAAACCCACAATTCATCGGATCTCGACAAAAACACCACAAAAAGAATTACATCAAATAGATCTCCACGAAGAGCGAGGAGAACATTGTATTGAGATCCAAAGAGAGAGAAGAAGCCATCTAGCTAATAACTATGGCCCGAAGGTCTATGGTAAACTACTCACACATCATCGGAGAGGCTATGGTGTTGATGTAGAAGCCCTCCATGATCGATTCCCCCTCCAGCAGAGCTCCGGAAAAGGCCCCAATATAGGATCTCTTGGGTACAGAAGGTTGCGGCTGTGGAAATAGGGTTTCGTGGTGCTCCTGGATGTCTTCGGGGTATATGGGTATATATAGGAGGAAGAAGTACATTGGTGCAGCTGCGAGGGGTCCACGAGGGTGGGGGGCGCGCATGCACCTAACTTTCATTAGTATTCTCTTCATCCTCTATTTCTTTTCTTTTGTTTGTGTAATTGGCAATATAAGGATTTTCAATGCAATTCACCGCACAATACATAAAAATTTCCTCTAGACCAATATCGAGGAATTTCTCACGGTTATATTCTGGAATATGCTTAGTTATAAGTTTCATTTCTTCATAACCCAAAAAGCAAACTAAGTTCATTATGATGCGCAAGGGGAATCAAATCATCACAATTTTTGGACATGATACGATCATGAAACAATTTGCATTGGAGATTTAAATGACCATGTTCATTGCAAAGTTCACAAGTATGGAGAAGAAATTTTAAATTTTCAGCACAAACATCTAGCTTCTCTTGCAACCATTTAGTTTCAAAATACTTATGCCTCTTGCAAAACCTATTTTCCCTAATTGGTGTGTACTTGCAAACTCTATGCACTCCACAAAAATTGACATGCTTATAAGAGATATTTTCATCATGACTAGTGCAATCATCATTAGTACTATGGATATTCAAGGAGTTCATACTAACACGTTGATGTCTACTACACAACCTTCTTCTTGTAGATGTTGTTGGGCCTCCAAGTGCAGAGGTTTGTAGGACAGTAGCAAATTTCCTCAAGTGGATGACCTAAGGTTTATCAATCCGTAGGAGGCGTAGGATGAAGATGGTCTCTCTCAAGCAACCCTGCAACCAAATAACAAAGAGTCTCTTGTGTCCCCAACACATCAAATACAATGGTAAGTTGTATAGGTGCACTAGTTCGGCGAAGAGATGGTGATACAAGTGCAATATGGATAGTAGATAATAGTTTTTGTAATCTGAAAAAATATAAAAATAGCAAGGTAGCAAGCGTTAAAAGTGAGCGTAAAGGGTATTGCAATGTGTTGAAAGAAGGCCTAGGGTTCATACTTTCACTAGTGCAAGTTCTATCAACAATAATAGCATAATTGGATCATATAACTATCCTTCAACATGCAACAAAGAGTCACTCCAAAGTCACTAATAGCGGAGAACAAACAAAGAGATTATGGTAGGGTACGAAACCACCTCAAAGTTATTCTTTCCAATCGATCTATTCAAGAGTCCGTAGTAAAATAATACGAAGCTATTCTTT
>NW_024115829.1:0-6371 GCF_003073215.2 Triticum urartu | reverse complement strand
ACGCGAGCGTGAGTGAAGGGGGGCGCTCTGTGGGCCCCTCTCCCGATCCAAAACTAAAAGAGGGCGGACGGCGGGCGGACGACCGATCCAAACGGACAAAAAGCGGACAAAAACGCCGTCCGTTTGAGTCGGCCCGTCGAAGTTGCTCTAAAAGGACGGGTGTATGCGGGCCCTGTGATCGTGTGGCACGGACGTGGTGGCTCGCGACCGGCGGAGCGTTTGGCCGGTGCGCCGCAGCCAAACATTTACCTTTTGGTCTTAACATGTCTATAACTATGTGTCTTGATCACCGTGATCAAAATTATACTACTACCTTACACCGGAGGGAGTATTACTGTTCACGCGGGTCCAAAACGGAGTGCTCACTGGAGTGAGTCTGCGGCCGCACGTGTGTGGGAAGGGAACTCGCCAGGAGCAGAAGAGAAGAGGAGCGCCAGCCGAGCCGCCGCCCCGCCGCTGACTTGCTTCTCTTCCGCCGCCGCCGCCGCCCGCCAGATCTGATCTGGTCTGCTACCCCCTTCCCCGGACCCCGGCCGCGGTGAGTTCTCCCCCCTCCCACCTCCGTCTTGGTTTCCTCCGGCTGCCCCCCGCGCGCGCCGTTCTGGAGCTCCCCCCGTCAGTCAACGCCCTCCTTCCTAGTCGTAGGCGTTCGATGCAGATTTGCTAGCTGCCAGCAGAAGCAGACCACTTGCCTCTGGAGTCTGGACTCGACCCGCCCCTGGTAGAGGAGACATGTTTCGGCTCTTCAGATTTGAGTGACACTGAATCTAGCTAGCTGCTGCACTCTGTTCAAATTTGACTGGATTTGTTCCTTCTTGTCTTGGGCCCTTTTTCTCTTCTTCATTCAAATTTGACATGTACTGTAGCGCCACAGAGTCTATGACTCCTCCTCCTCGGTTTGTCTTCAGGCCCACCCCTGAAACTGGTGTCTTGATTCTACTACTGCTAGGAGATGTGTTGAGTGTTCAAATTTGACACTGTGAATCTAGCTGCACTGTGCCTGGTAGCGCGATTGTTTTCGCTGAATTCAATTGCAGGAGCTATATATGCTGCAGCACATAATTACCCCAAAAGTCTTCCGCCCCGCTTTATATTATATATAAAGCAACACGGCCGAGCTGCAGCACATAATTGACAGACACAGGTCATGGGTTTGCACAAGTTTGACATTGGTTATATATATATACCATGGCCCTTGCTGAATTTTCTTTTCTTGTGTTGATGATGAAAAGGATTGGTCTTTACGCCCCGCCCTTGAAATTGGTACCCTCATTGTACTACTGCCCCTGAAATTGATATCTTGATTCTACTACTGCCTACTGCTAGGAGATGTCTGGCCTGTTCAAATTTGATACTGAATCTATCTGAACGGTGCCTGGTAGTGCAATTGTTTTCACTGAATTCAATTGTAGGAACAATGCTGTCTGTAAATAATTGACAGACAGGCCAAAGGCCATGGGTTTGCACAAGTTTGACATTGGTTATATATATACCATGGCCCTTGCTGAATTATCTTTTCTTGTTTTGATTGATGATGAACATTCAGGTGGTTGGTTTAATTAGCAGCGGTGGAAGAAGATGGGCGACCATAACCTGATGGAGAAGGTGACGGCGCTGAGCGAGCAGCTGAAGATCACCGGGACGGAGGTCGGCAAGAAGATGACGGCCGGCATGAGCTCCATGAGCTTCAAGATGAGGGAGCTCTTCCTGGGGCAGACTCCGGCCGACAAGGTCGTCGAGGACGCCACCTCCGAGAGCCTGGAGGGGCCCGACTGGGCCATGAACCTGGAGATCTGCGACCTCATCAACGCCGGGAAGGTGAACAGCGTGGATCTGGTCCGCGGGGTCAAGAAGCGGCTCGTGCTCAAGGATGCGAGGGTTCAGTTCCTCACCCTGTCCCTTCTCGAGACCGTCACCAAGAACTGCGAGAAGGTGTTCTCCGAGGTCGCCGCCGAGAGGGTTCTTGATGAGATGGTCAGGCTGGTGGATGATCCACTGACCGTGGTGAATAACAGGAACAAGGCACTTATGCTGATTGAGGCTTGGGGAGAGTCCGGCGAGGAGCTCCGCTACCTGCCGGTCTATGAGGAGACATACAAGGTACCTGAAGAATTGTTGTATCACATTCTAGTTGCCTGATTCTGTCTCATAGCAGTGAGAGTCTATATTTTCATTTCTTGGTCGAGAGTCTATATTTTCATTTCTTGGTCAATGAAAAGTTGGCCCAAATAGCGTGATGTGCTTTGCAATGTAAGTACAGAAAACAATAATTTAGGACCAAAAGGTTGAAGTAACTGAAGATACCTGCATGAATGGGTAGCCAGCATGTGATTTTTGGTAGAATATCGACAGGTTATGGTTGAGACGTAGGGTGAAAAGTAGATCAATATATGTAAGAGTCTTAGCTCAAGATGATGAACAGAACAGATACAAATTACCCAGTTAGAAGAAATACTGTAGATTTGTAGAATGGGGATTACATAGTACATCTCTGAAATCTGGCTGCTAGTCAAATAAAAATGTTCAGTACTTTCCTTCAGAACTCAACATAATGCTAGAAATACACACAATTTGAGCAGTTTTATGGGTATATTGACCTACCAAATTAACCTTTATATTCACATATAGATGAAGCAGTAGTTGAGGGAATGCATGGTTAATTTGATGCATTATATTCACATATAGATGAAGCAGTAATTGTCACCTGAAAAATAGATGTCGTGACTATTTCAGAAAAAAGACGCAAACCATATAGAGAATAACTAAATTATATTCTACCAAAACATCAACATGTTATGGAAGTAATTTAAGTCCATAACTACTGTTATAAAGGAAGGGGCCGTTTGACATTTGGAGTCAGTTTTGGCAAAGAAACATTACTGAATGTATAGGTGACTAGGTGTGTAACCTAGGGGGTACTGAAGTAGTCATTTCTGAAACTGGCATGCTGTAGTCAGCAGGGACAAATAGGAGGCACTAAATTCAGAAAAAACTGAACTTAATCTTAAATATTGATGGGAGTAATAATGTGGAAGCAACAGTTAAGTAGAAGCACATGCCATCAATTGGTTGGTGCTTTTCAAAGATCGAAGATAGAGGGAAGCACCCGGTTTTATCTCGAGTTATCATGAGATGAAACAACTTCAGAATGAAATTGTTGTTTGAATTACAGAAGATAGAACCGGGTGCATCACAGTGAATATTTAAAATTGCACATTTAGCTCCAGTAACATACTATTTGTTTAGCTTCCGTCATTCTCCACCATAAAAAAAGAAGCTTCCGTCAGTCTGAAGGAAGAGTGATGATCTTGGCACCATGAATCATTGTACTATTATCATTTGATCATTCCCTATACTATACCACCCCCTTAATACCTGTAAGTAAGAAAATACAGTAGTATGCAATAAGCTTAGTGCTTTATTAGTTTACGCTTCTCACTTTTGTGCTTTAATATGTTTCATACTTTTGTGTTTAGAAGTGAAGAGTGATAATTTGTGGTGGTCATATTTTTTATGCCGTCAGCGCTTAAATTCATGGCTTCATGGTTGAAGAAATTGTAGTGAACAAATTTTGGCAGCAGCATTGACATCTACTCAAGAAATTTTTGAGTCAAATAATTTGTTGTTTCAGTGGCCAGTTTGATGTAAATCCATATGATTTATCTTGCAGTGAAAAATATATCATGCTTTAGTAACCAAGGCAGTGCCTATAAATGACAAACTAGCTAATATATTTTCTGTAGAGCCTGAAATCAAGAGGAGTGCGGTTTCCTGGACGCGACAATGAGAGCTTGGCCCCCATATTTACTCCACCACGCTCAGTTGCTGAAGCTGAAGCTGGTGCAAACTTTACCCAACAGACCTTTGAAGATGTGCATATGCATATATATACTGCCGAAGAAACAAAGGAAGCTTTTGATGTTGCGCGTAACAGCATAGAGCTTCTTTCAACTGTTCTTTCTTCTTCCCCTCAGCAGGATGCTTTGCAGGTAACTGGACTTTGTGTAACCTCCTCCCTGGTTCGTATAGATACCTTTTGACTGAAGTACACTAATTCACTTCACACTATAGCTGGACTAGTTCTCTGTGGATTTTTTCCGGTTAACATTTTTTTAAATACCTGTTATTATTATTATTATTATTATTATTATTATTATTATTATTATGCCAGTGCCCTGGTTATTTTATTCTATTGCATGAGCGTAGCACTCTGTTTATGAGATACTATGAAGTTCCCCTCTATTCCTGAACATGTGTTATTCTAGCATTCAAATTTTGTTTCTAAATCAATATCATTTACAATTCCATGACAACTTTACTCCAATTCTCTGAGCTATCACAAGTCCTAGTTTCACATACATTACATAAACTTGTTTTGCCAGTCATTTAGCTATAAGTCAGAAATGAGAAGGCACTAAATGCTTAATTGAGCATAATATGATAGTTCCCTGTTACCGATTGCATTCACTGCAAGGTATATATTTTTTTTGAAAGCAAGGTGTGCGTTTAAAAATATCAGTGCAACATAGACTACTTACTTCAGTAATCAGACTATCATTTACATGTTATTTTACTGGTTTGAGGTAGATTTTTGTTGGTCATACATTGACATTGGCTAAGAGCTAGTATTATGTTTTGACTAGTTCTGTTACTTGCACAGGATGACTTGACGAACACCCTTGTGCAACAATGCTACCAATCCCAACACACCATCCAGAGATTCGTCGAGACGGCCGGGGACAACGAGGCCATGCTCTTCGAGGCCCTGACCGTGAACGACGAGATCCAGAAGGTGCTATCCAGATACGAAGAGATGAAGAAACCCGTGGCACCAGCGCACGCGGAGCAAGAGCCGTTGGCCATACCGATCGCCGCAGAAGCGGAACACGAGGATGCCACCGCCGTCGGCAGCGAAGAGGCCCTGGTCAGAAAACCGGCCGGTGCTCGAGCAAAGCCGGATGGAGACGACGGTATGCTCGATGACCTCGACGAGATGATATTCGGCAAGAAGGGAGGGGACAGCAGCTCCTCCCAGGAGGATGCGGATGGGGCCCAAAAGCAGGACACGAAGAAAGATGACCTGATTAACCTCTGAACACCAGTTCCTGGGATGAGAAGTCACTGCGAGTTTTAAGACTGCCGCAGAATGGCGCCTGACTGTATTTCATCTGGTAGAGGATTGGACATTCATTAGGGTTCAGGTCGTTCGTCTACTTATATGCACCCGATCGATCATCGGTAGCTCAGTAGTTGTGCTCCGTGGTTTGTCGCGTTGATCAGTCACTTATCATCTTCTGGTTTCGTGGATGCATCTCAATCAATCTATGTACTATGTACCACGAATACATGCATCTTTTTAGACAGTTGTGAAGAACACTCATCCTTGTCAAATTCTGCATCAATATAGTCTTACACCAAATGTTTTTTCCACAGTTATCGGAAAACAGTTATTTCTGCCACTTCTCCAGTTACACTTGCACATATTATGTTTGGCTAGAATATATCACATGGATAAGTTTTATCTCAAGGCCTCACATCATAAGCCTGAGGTATAGATATGCCATAACTAAGCCAATTTCTCGCTCATGGCGAGTTTGAGTTAGCGCTCGCCTACAGCAGCCAGTTCGTGGGCCACGACTATCAAGCGGTTTTCCTTTCATAGCGGTTTTCCTTCCATTTTTAGCGTGTGCGCTTGGTTCGAGTTCAGTAGGTTGGGTTCCGTTTTGTCAGAGACTCGCGACCGGCCTGGTATGCTGCTTTTCAAAACCATTTTTTAATTTTCGATTTATTTACTTATGTTCGTTTCTTTTCCGTATTTCCTTTTTACTCTTTATGTTCTCATCCTTTTTCCTTTATTTTAGCTCCCATTTTGTGTTCTCGTGCAAAAATGTTCATGGCGTTTTTCAAAATTGTCCGTCGTGTATTTAAAAAATGTTCAGCATGTGTTTCAAAAATACATTTTTATATAATTTTAAAATGTGTTCATATATCAAATAAAAATATATATGTATCTTTTATCTAAATGATTATGTAATTAAAAAATTCATGTATATTACTCTAAAAATGTTCACATGATTAAAAATGTTAACGTATTTAAAAAATGTCCTTTAATTTAAAAATGGTCATGTGGTACTTAGAAGATATTCATCCTATATTAAAAATTGTTCATCACTGTTTAGTTTTTTTGCTATGTATTACAAACTGGTTCATCATATATTTAGAAAATGTTAAGCATAAAACAAAAAAATTGTTTACTGGGCATTACAAAGATGATTATAGTGTATTTAAAATATTTAGTTATTTAATTTCAAATTTATTTCCCCCTATTTATTTTCTTTTCTAGTTTTTGCCTTTTTCTTGTGTTTTTCACT
>NW_024115828.1:0-38024 GCF_003073215.2 Triticum urartu | reverse complement strand
TAAATTAACCCCCCAAAACCCCCAAACCCCCCCCCTTTCAAAAAAAACAAAAACCCCAGCCACAGAAATGCTGACGCGTGGATGCCTATTGGTCCCGGTTGGTGCCACCAACCGGGACCAAAGGCCCTCCTGCCTGGGCTCCGCGCACAGGCCACGTGGAGGCCCATCTGTCCCGGATCTGGATTGAACCGGGACTAAAGGGACAGGGCATTAGTACCGACCCTTTAGTCCCGGTTCAGGAACCGGGACAAAAGGCCCTTACGAACCGGGACAACAGGCCTTTTTCTACTAGTGCTAGTAGTCCTAATTTTAAACTGCTAGATGTCAATGGCCTTGGTGGCTTTGCATTTAGTGTTCCAAGCTTTATGAATAACATCATCAAAGCCAGGGATATTAAGCCACAATTTTTCAAATTTAAAGAATTTAGAAGTAGGGTTTGGGAGCCCAGTGGTAGTATTTAACACTAGGGGAGTGTGGTCACTCCCCACTCTGGGTAGGGCTTTGATATAAGCCCTCGGGAAAATCCCATCCCAATCTACAGTAACAAAAACTCTATCTAACGTGGCCATAATCAAATTGTCTTGATTATTAGCCCAGGTATATCTTCTCCCAGCATTTTTAATCTCAATGAGCCCAAACTTGTTGATCCAGTCATTAAACAGATCAGCCCAATGCTGATTGATATTGCTAGTATTTTTCTCATTATTGTCCCTAACCAGATTAAAGTCACCCCCCACAAGTGTAGGGCCTGACCAACTGGCGAGTACACTATTAAGTTCATTGAGAAAATCTAGTTTGAACTCATCATAAGCAGAACCATAAACAGAGATCAATCTCAATCTGGTGTTATTATGCTTGAACTTTAAAATACAAGAGATGCAAAAAGTACCTATGTCACTGTCGGGTTTCGGGTTCCGGCAGACCCTTGAGGTTTGAACACTCGGGTGCGCGCGGAGATCTCTCCCCTACCGATCTACGTCCAATCCTCTCATGCGAACTAAGATGAAAATGATGAACAGCACAAGGGACACGATGTTTATACTGGTTCGGGCCACCGTTGTGGTGTAATACCCTACTCCAGTGTGTGGTGTGGTGGATTGCCTCTGGGGCTGATGATGGACAGTACAAGGGAAGAATAGCCTCGCGAGAGGTGTTCTTGAGCTGGTGCGATGAACTGCTAGGGTGAGTTCAGTCGCCTCTCTCTCTCTCTCTCCTGGGGTTCTACCAGATCTCTCCAAGGGTCTCCCCGGGGGGTCTCTCCTTCTCTACTCTGTGGTGGCTAGCTCTATTTATAGAGGCCCTGGGCCTCTCCCTAAATAATGAGCGGGAAGGGTGCCAACAATTGGCCATTTCGAAGGGGAACATCTAGTACAAGTTATCCTGACCAAAGGTGGTCTTCGGCTGCCAAAAGCACTGGCGATGACGCCGTCTTGGGCTCCACGGTGACCTCTGTCCTGCCGTCTGGCTGGTCTTGGTCTCGTTGCACCGGAATGGTAACCTTTGCCTGATGCCTTGGACCGTGCTTGCCCCCTTTGCACCAAAGGGAAAACAAGGACACTGCGCAGGCCGGCGCCCGCCTGGTCTCGATCGTCATGGCTTGCGTCATGGGTTCCTCGCGAGGGACCCTTGCCTTGATCTCTCCGCCTCCTCGCGAGCCTGCCTGATGAGGCTGCCTCTGAGGAAGCTTACTGTCGTCCGCCCCGCGAGGCTTGGCCCGTCGCGAGGGTCTTTGAGCTTGAGCTGATGAAGATGGGCCGCGCTGGGCCCCCGCTTGAGCCACGCCGCAGGCCATAGGCAGGCAAGTCTGGGGACCCCCATTCCCAGAACGCCGACAGTCACACTGTAAAATATCAAAACAATCCTCTTTAACACCTACTAGGACACCACCTGCAGTGCCAGCAGCAGGCAGCCAGTTCCACACAAAACCACTTCTAGAATCTATGGCATCTAGCTGTGGGATGGTGAAGTTGGCCTTTTTTGTTTCCGATAAATAGATAAAATCAGGGCTACAAGCTTTTATGAGCTCTTGCACTCTAGAATTCTTAGCAGAGCCATTAAGGCCTCTAACATTACAGAAGGCGCCAATCATAGAAAATTATTTATCTTTTTCCTACTTCTAGATGACACTTTTCTGTTCCTTTGGTGTGATACCTCCACCCAAGGGAGCTCTCCTTCCTCCCTATCTGAAATATCTTCGAAGCTGGGGGAAAGGAGTTTTCCAGTGTCATTGTTGTTACCAACAGAAACCTCTCCATTAGCATCAGTGCTAGGAGGGGGGAACATTTCAGGGTCGTCTTTATGGAAATTCGAGAACCTATCAAGTTCAATTTGTTTAATAATATCAATATTATTATTGCAACTACTAGGATCATTCCTAAGTCTCAATCCAGACAAATTAGCATTATGTAAGAGCAGCTCATTATCTAAGCAAGAAAAGGAATTAAGAAAGAGAGTAGCAGTACTACCTTTGGATACTTCCAGGTTTTGAACTTTTTTAATCTCTTGGGCCTTAGCTATAGAGTTTTTACCATCTCTCTTAATCCTGTTGCTCATCCTAGTGGCAACAACAGGGCCCCACTTCCCTTTGTCAGGCCTATGAGCTTGAGGTTTGGGAGCTGGGCATAAAAGAGTGGAAGTAGAGGGAGCCAGGGAATTGAAACTAATGCTAACTGTGTCATTCACAACAGATTCAAACTGCCCCAGTAGGCTGTTACCATAGCCCACATAGCTAGTTTTTTTGGCTGCATCCAAGTAGCTTTTGGTAACAGGGGCCACCTGGCATTTAGACAAAACAGCAGAGCCCAGGGGGGGGCTGCACAACAGGAGTATGAGGATGGAGATAACCAACTCTGGTCTTAGATCCATTGGAGGTAGGATTAGTATTAGTATTCCTGGTAAGCTGGTTGTTGTTATCCTGCTCCATCTCTTCCCCAAGAAGATCATCATCACTATCCTTGTCCACCTCACTGTTCCTGTCAGTATTTTTATCTCCATTGTTCTCACTAGGAGGACCAGAGGGACCCCCAGAGTGGTTGTGAGAGGGGGAATCAGTAGCTATATCATCATCAACCTCAAAGTTGAGTAAATACAGCTCTTGATGAATTTCAACCAGTCTATCTCTAGGGATTAGCTGAGGGTCTCTAACTGCAACTTGAATTCTAACATTCTCATAAGAACTCCTGAAGATTTCATGCCAATCAATATTGACAATGACACCTAGAGAAGAAGTAATTTGAGAAATAACTGGCCAAGAGCACCAGACAGGAGGGATACCATTGACATTTATCCAGACTTCTTTAAGATAGTCATAGGGAGGAAGTTCACCATGCCAGTCTTTGAAGGAAATAGTAACCCCAGATTTCTTCAGATTGATGGATTTAAAAGCAACTAGGTCAGCAATCTTTTTATTGGGAGGAAATCTGACCAGGAACTGATCATCATCATAAGCTCTGATCTGCCATGGCCAGTTAGTTTTCCACATGCTAGTAAAACATCTTTCTAGTTCATCAGCAGTAATGTTCCCTTCTTCCACAACAACTAGCCCAACATTACCAAAATTAAGCTAGTCACTGTCACTCTTGTCTCCAGCTTCAATGTGAAAGAATCCCAGACCATTATTGGCACTTCCCCAAAATTGAGCAGCTGGGTATGGTTCATACCACTTTGGGCAAGCATCCATGTGATGACCTGGGGTTTTGCAGATGAAGCACACCTTGGGTAAAGAGCACATTTGTACAAAATGGCCAGGGAGGCCACAGTTGTAGCAAATAGTGCAAATGTACTTAGGATCTACCATGAACTCCTCAGAATCTGTAGCACCCTGTCCAACAACACTATCCATGGACCCAGTAGCAGTAGTATTGGTTTGCTTTTTGGCCCCTGCCCTGTTCTTCTTCTTGTTTTTCCCAGTTCCAGCCTGGCCACTCCCTCCAGAAGCACTCCCAACACTAACAGGCTATTAAGGATGTTGAAACTGAACAGGAAGATTTGGGGGCATATATGGAAAATGGAATTGTGGTTGCTGCATCCAGGGGGACATTTGAGGGTACTAGAAGTTAGGCGTAGAGAAACCAGGGTACATCTGGTTCATAGCTGGATGCATCATATTAGCACAGCTGGACCCGATGGGGATGATGGGAGGTTTTGCGAAGATCGACAAAGGGGGCCCTTGCTGGGTGGCCGTAGGAGGAGGGTTGGGCGCAGGGGCACGGAGCGGAGGCGCAGCCACTGCCGGGGGGGGGCAGGTGGGGGAATAGGAGGCCGGACATCATCATTGCGACCACGGCCGCCTCCACTCCTACCTCCTCTCGGTCTAGTTTACCCGGCTCCAGCCATCTTCCTAGCTACAGCAGCAAAGGGGATCTTGCCTGTCTTCTTCGACCAGAAATCTCGAGAGAAGCTAAATTGCTTAGGCTCGAAGAGGTGATCAGAGGGACCAGCAGGAAAACAATCAACAGCCGAGAAATTTCCAGAGATGAATAAGTCACGCCGGATCCAGTCTAAGTTTTGGTTGCTAGGTATGCCATGGCGGCGGAGCGGGCGGCGACGAACCCTAGAAGTATGGGGAACGGGTCTGCTGTCGAAAGGGGATATATAGGCCACTTGGCTGCCTGGAGCCCGCGGCTGAGCGGTCAGGATCGTACTGGGTTGCATCGGACGGCTATCAGGACTAGTGAGGCTGACACCAGGGCCCCGCCCCAAAATCCCCTTTCTCTGAACCTCAATTCTCACCGGAGAAGAGACGGCAAACGGCGGCGGCAACATAGCACGCCGTCGACTAGGAACCCACCCAGTACCGTACGAGCAATGAGTAAAATCAGAGGCTCGATAATTACCAGAGTTCGCAGCCATTGTTGGCCTTGTGCTCATCAAGTCTCGCCTCCGAACAGTTTCGCTCTCCTTCTCCGCGTTCTAAAGGTGAACATCGGATCCTCCGCCATTTGCTTCAGAACGAGAACAAATCAAGCTCAATCCCGAATCGACGCCGGCGGCCAGGTCGCGATGTCTCGCAGCGGTGCACCCGAAGGCACCACCCCCAGCAAGCCTTCCCATCTCATCGATCTGCGGCAATCTTCTGATTTTGCCTCCGCCCTCGCCCACTGCACGTAAGCTGTCGATGTGGAGTGCGGGAAGGGAGGCATCCTCAGCCTCTCCGCCGTTGTTGCCTCGTCGTAGATTCGCCTCGCCAGATTTCTCTGCTCCCCTTCTGCTCTCAAACGGTAAGCATCTGCATCTCTTGTTGACGCAGCTCTCGTCTCTGGATCTCTCGCCGCCACCACCGCCTGATCTGCTGCTTTCAACTCCTGGATCCGACAAATCCACGCCACAGTGGCAGCGCGAATCCTCGCCGCCCGTTCCACCCACCCCGGATCTCCCGTCGCCATGAGTATCGCCTGTCGGAGCGGCGAAATCAGTTTCACCAACTCCGCGCAGGCCTCCTGAACTCGGACAGGAGAAGGGGGAGGGGGAGGTGGAGCGGCCGCAGTCGCCGGATCCAGCTTCCGTCGCTGTGGAGGCAACCCGCGGGATCAGCACAGCTAGATCTGTGGCGGGGGCAATGGCGAGGGGGAGGTGTTCAGTTGTATACATGATTTATTCCTCGTTTAAAATTTAGAAGTCCGGAAAAACCATTTATTCATTTTTGTAATTTAGGATCCATAAGTAACCCTTCTTTGAATTGTACTAGGGTCTATTTATTGGCTGGTTTCTTAGGGCCTAATTGGTTTGATGCTAACATTTGGCAAAACCAAAAAATAAATAAAATTGACAAGGTTTTAGAGATTGGCCAGAGCCAATTGGGAAGCAACCAATTGATAGCCAACTTTTTAGACTTGCCAACAATTGACATGCCGAATATTGGCATCAAACAAATTAAGCTCTTAGAATCTTCCCAGGAATGGAATGCAACATGGAGCTTAATCGTCGTCACATGAGAAGGATTTTCTGGATCCTGAGCTCCATGGAGCTCGAGACTATGAAAAAAAATCAAACAAATGCGAAAAAATAGACATGTATATAGTGATGTATACTTCATCTCTGTAAAGTGTCACGATGAAATAAGTTTTGATGTCATCTACACACAAAAAAAACATAAACTCCTATAGTGAATAGTACATGTGTTAGCGAATCATGAATTGTTTTCTAGATCACATCAAAACGTATTTCATCTTGAAAATTTACAGATATGTAGTATATTTTCTATATGCATGTGTATTTTTTCACAATTGTTTGAAACTTCAACATGATTTTTTATTTTTTCCCCAAAAATCGGGCTTCAAGAAGCCATTAACAATTTCCGGTCATCACATGGGAGTCCTCCTAACTATTTTTTTTCATTTGAGTATTGTTATTTAAAAAACTTATGTAATATATATCATGAATATTAAATAGTCCATAGATTTTTAAAAATACAATATATTGTTCCTGAAGTTTTAAAAATGTTTATAATTTTTTTTAAATATGTTTGTGGATTCAAGAAAAGTTCACAATTTCTGTAAAATATCATCAATTTAGAAAAAATAGATTTTTTTTAAGACTGATCATGAGTGTTAACGTTCATGAAATTTTGAGAATACTGTGGATTTAAAGATCGGGTGAGATCAAAGGGACTTTGTTTAGACAAATGAGATCAAAAGGAGTATATAGAGGAGTTCTAGACTTCAACTTATGGGCTTTCAAAGATGCTCAACCTCTCGTCCTGGCCCAGGACCTGAATGCAGCATGATGCTTGTGCAGTATGTCCTCTCTTATGGGCGCGACTATGTCTCGCCTATTACAAGACCTTAGCTCGCCTCACCTCAATGGACACGGTACGTAATACTCCTTCCGTTCCAAATTAGTTGACTTGAATTTGTCTAAATACGGATGTATCTATACTTGTTTAGTGTCTAGATAAATATGAGTCAAGTAATTTGGAACGGAGGGAGTAGTTAGTTTCTTCCTTACGTTCTTTCTTTTCTCACATTTATTTATATTTGTGAAATGATTTTTAGTTAAATTAAAATAATTGCATTTCGAAAAATGTTCATGCAGTGTAAACATTTTTCACGCATATTTTATAAAACGGGAGTAGCATTCAAAAATAAAATATAAGTAAAATTCATGTAGTTAGTTAAAAATATTCACAACATTCAATAAAAAATTGGTCATGGTATTTTAAAAATGTTGATGCGTTAAAAATATGCCTCGTGTCATGCAGGTTGTCTTAAGTGATTTGCAAATTTCTATAGGTGTGAGAAAAAAGGGAATATAGTTGTCTGTGAAATTCAGAATTTTGATATGTTGTTCTGAACAAAAGAGGTTAAATGTACAAGTACAGATGCTGATCATGTCTAAAAAGCCTCACGTTGGCCAGATCTGCAAATCCCATGAATAAATATGATGATTTTGTTTTGTCATGGATGGAGATAGCTTTAATATTAATAATCTTTCCTGTAAATGTGCATGCTGAATTTGGTATAATCGCCGAAATCTCCGTCTCGAAATTTGATTGGAGGAAAAGTTAGTTTCACAGTACTAGCCTTTTGTGAGTGAGTTTGTTGTAAGCAAATCGTGCCTTTGTTCATTTCGAGTAGTTGCAGATGATGTAAGTCAAGACAAAATGAAAAAGGCAGGAAATCAAAAGGTACAAGATGTTCAACAGATTATAAAGCACTTGGGGAATTCAACATCTTTCTCTTTCACGAAAGTGCCCCAAAATGGTATTAATGTATAATTGTTTACAAAACAACGAGCCCACTATAGCTGTTTTAGCCAGCCCCGTCTCGGCATGGCTAGATGCTATCAACAGAAACAAATTGAACAAATCCTTTAATAACTTGCCGGGTCCATCAATCAAGCTAAGTATCTGTAGGTGTTTGCAGTCTCAAGGTCTCGTTCCAAGTATTCCCTGCTGATAAGATCCTCGATCCTCCTCTTGATAATTTTGATGTCAGGCTGCACGAGAGACATACGCTAGTAAGCATCACAAAAAAGTAATATCACAATATCCAAAAGCTAAATTGACTTGGGAGTTTGATGGACGGACCTTGAACATGCGGCTGAGCTGCTCAACGCACTCCGCAACGAGTTGCTGATGGCCCATGACCTTGCGGCTCTTCATGATGCGCACGATGCTCGCATCGATCGAGAACCTCCTGTCCTTGTTGACATCCTCGACAACCTTCTTCTTCTCGTCGGTAGGAGGAAGTGGTACCTGCACGCGCATTGCAAAGTCATTCGGTTACACAAGAATTAATCTGGAAAGAACCAGAGCAAAATTGAGAAACAAGGTAGGAAGACTGAATTACGAAACGGAACGCACCTTTATCCTCCTCATTTTGTCAGTAAATTTGTGGTTGACCTGAAAGACGTCATTTGGAGAAATTGTTCGGTTGCTTGGCACTTTGTTAAGAATCTTATACTTTGCACATGAGAGTGAATGGAGCAGGCGCATGGCGTCGTCATCGGGCAGATTTAGTTGCGTCACAATCTCAGAGTAACTTAGTCGTTCAGATCCATTGAATAGCAGAAGCATTGCAGCCTGGTCAGTCAAAATAGCAGGGAATGTAAGGTTTGTTTTTTAAACGATTCACAAAGCGAAGTAGTTGTACGCTTGTACTTTGTCAAGGGTTTAAAATAGCGGGGAGTACCTGATATGTTGTAACAATCAGCTCAAAAGGTTTGGCGTCAAACTTTGCAACGATATTGCAATTTCCCATGGAATAGATCCAAGTAAGCCTTTTGGATTTCTGGTTGGAATTGTAATAATCTTTGAAATTCTCGACGCATTTAATCTGAAAGCATAAGAGCTAAAGTTAGACCAATATATATATGCACGGGTCAAATAGGGGGCTAAGCCAATCAGGGTACGTATATGTGATCAAGGAAGGAGTAAATAGATATACCATCTCGGAAGGAAGATTTATGTTTGAGGTTTTGTAACTTGGCCAGCTTCCTGTCTGCAGAACAGTAACACTGAAGTCTACCCGATGATCTGATGATTTTTTGCTCATGTAGTCTTCAAACTTTGTCTGATGGTCTCTTGCTGTTGTCACGTCATTGATCATGTTCTCCATTTTCAAAGTAAATTGTCCCCCAAAGTACTGCTTGAGCTTGGAAAGGAGGCTTCGCTCGTGTTCATTATTGGCACTCTTATCAAAGAGCAATCTCTTTCCAAGCTTCTTCCTGCAACACATTTTTCAGGATCAGTTTCAATCTTCTTCAAAATCATATTGGTTCTTATTTAGGTAAAGGTGCGTGTGTCACTGTAACATTCCAGCTAACAGAAAAACACAAACCTGTGAAACTCAACAAAGAGATCCTTATCGCTGATGTATGTGAGAATGGTCACAACCTGGAGAAAAATAAGTCTCGGCATTAAGAAAAACATAGTATTGTAAGCTCGTGGGAAAAAGAATCACAGTTACTGTGTGCACCTTATCAAGGGTCTCTTCTACAACTTCGTCGCTTAGCTTTTCGCTTCCACCTTTCCGCAAGATGCTATCACAGAATGATGCAAGCGACTCAGCACTAGTACAACCAGCAACATCTTTGTTGCAGAAGTCTTCGAAGGCCGCCTTAAGAGCCTAATTAAGGACAGAGATAGAGAAGGCAAACAGAACGGGCTCAGGTTTCGCCAGACAATGAAACTGAGATACGGCAAAGTATAATGATGGAAATAATTGACGTGCGAACCTTATGAAATGCTGAGTTGTCTTGGAAACAGTTGGTGACATATGCTAGCTGTTTGTCGTGGAGCTCAATCGCTTTCCGCACAAATTCCTAAACAGAGCAATAAACCATGAGAAAAGGAGAAAAAAAATATATGGTGGTGCCAATCAAAGGTATGCTAAAGTGACACAGACCTGCTCCGGCGAACCCACAGCTTCCTTCTTCTCATTCTGAACATATTGACATTGCAAGAATAGTCAGAATAAGAAAATTGTTGTGCATAATAAAGTGTTGACTAGAATGGTTCTAAAGACCACCTGTGGACGATTAACAATTTAAAATTTAAAAATATCAAGTTTGAAAAAAAGAAGAAAAACTAGAAGGCTATGTCCAGCAACCTTGGAATAAAATAAACTCACCACATTATGAAGATTTATTATATGCAATGACATTTAAGCATATAATAATCATTCAAGAAGGAATAATTCAACACAAATCTAGCATTTAATAAGAGTCTCTCAAAAATTCCTGTAAAATTTAATCAAGGGATATGTCAACTAATCAGCACATTTATTATACATGTACTCCCACGAAACTGGTTTATAACAGAGTGAAAAATGACAATCAATTGAGAATTACTAAAGGAATTCGAGATTTTAATATGATGATGCCAACATTGATCCACCTTTGTAGAACAGAGGGAGAAGACATGGATTACCCACCTTTGTGCCGTTGGCAGCATCTGCTGCATGTTTCAACAAGGACATGCCCTCTTCCTTGACATGCTGCATAGAAGTAAGCATCTTGATTAGATCTTACTATCGTAAAAGGTGCAACGCATTAAAGCCTAACATGAGGTTGTCACTATATATATACCTCCTTAAATATTTTCGATACATGAAACAGCCCAGCGTCTATCTTGGAAAAGAGCCTGTACATTCTTGATAGATCCTCAGACTACAGTAAAATAAAACAGCCTAAATATTTAGTAAATCCACAATCCAAATGTTAAATATGCAAGGCATAAATTAGAAACATCAAACCTTTCCATCTAAAAGCAACACTCTGCATCCAGAATTTTCCTTATACAAAATTTCTTCTGCGCGCCAACTTATGAGTTCCAATATAGTAACCTGTAAACATTAAGGTTAAATTTCCGTTGCGTGAAAAAGCTTAACACGGAGAATAACAGAAAGCTTATTATAGAAACACCAAAATAAATAACTGATTAAAAACCTCTAGCAACTTCTCTTCAGTTGAAGCATGCAAGTAATGGCCTACTCGCTCTTTCTCTTTCTGTAAGCTGTCCTCCACCTATATAAGCAGAGAGTACCAGTCAGAAGGTATCCTTACATTTGATTTAACTTGATATAATTTCAGTCATAACACAGAAACCTAACCTTGAGCATGTACTGAGGGCAGGAATCCTCCAGCATCCAGGTTTGTGCCTTTTTAGAATAGTAATCTGTGGTACCCTTGCAAAAAGCTTTTTCGAAATCAAGCTCATAGAGACTCACACTTCCCTGTCCAATTTCGAGATAGATACCAACAACATCCTTCAGAAGAGCACGGTCTATAAGCTGGCCTTCCCTCTCATTATCAACCTGTTAAAGACAACCGCAGGAGCACGAATTAATGCTGTAACTCATCATCTTTGTAAAAAAAATGTGCCAGAAGAAGGGGGCAAAAAGCAGCATTGGGCAAGGCTTACCATGTCGATAACAATCGTCGTCAATGTTGTTTTCAGCCCGCCGAAAACCTATAAAGGGCAACACAACCAATTACTACATGTTCAAACCTTGCACAGGAAAAATAACAAATTGCTCATGAGCGGAGGCTCCGGTGAAAAGTATCGTCCAGGAACGCAGAGACTTACTAGATCATGGAAGCAGCTCAAGCCGAGCTCTTTGAGCGGCAGAAGCAACTTGCGCGAAACATAGTAGCGGTCGAGGTAGTGGAAGAACCTGGTCAACCACCTGACCATCACCTTGTGGTTCTTCCACCTCTCCACCAATTCCCTCAGCAGAAACTCTCCGTGCTTGCTCGTCAACGAGGGCAAGACCTATAACATGGCCAGAAAAGAAATTAAGCAACGCCTACAATCTGAGGGGTACGGCATGCGCAACTTTATAGAGGCGGGCGACTGGCGTTAAGAGCAATCTTACAACAAATTAAGATCACAATTAAAAGAAGCAATCTAATTAACTCGACCAACTAAGAAACGGACGTACGGTGGATTTGATGTACTCTTCGAGGGCCTGCTTGTAGCGCTTGTAGAGCTGCTCCGAGTAGTCGTACGGCGGCTTCTGCGTGCACATGTTGAAAATCATTCTGCCACAGCGAAGAATTAGGTCAGGCAGATTGGAGTTTTCGGGTGCAGGAAAAAAGCACGCCGGAGAAGAAGTATATGGCCCTAGATGGAAAGGGCGAGCCGCCGCGCGTGCGAGCGAGCGTACGTACGTGTAGAGGTTGATGTACTCCTGGGAGGTGAAGCTGGTGCCGTCGACGCCGTGGAGGATGCGCTTGAGCCTGGCGATGCCGGCCTCCATGTCCCGCCACCCGTCCTCCAGCGCGATCGGCGTCTCATCCTGATCCATGCCGCCGGAACGTAAGAGGGTTTTGGGGTTTAGGGGGTCTCGCTTCGATCGATTTATTTTTCTCCGCAACGAAGCGGGGACGGCGGTATAAATAGCGGTGGCGGCATGCAGCTAGCGAGGAGACGGGCGGGTGGGCCACGAAATACTCCAATTATACTAAGTCGTTTTTGATCCTGAGTCAGCTTTCGTTTTAGGAAGAAAAAAAGTGGGCTCTTCATCGTGTGAGTCGGTTTTGATCGTGAGTCGGCTTTGGTTTTCGTGGAGGAAGACGGGGACGCCCTGTCGCCGCCGGAGCGCCCAACTTTGGGGATTTTCTCGCTTTTGCCTTGTATTGTAGTCGCCTGTGCGCAGGTCTGCCCCTCGGTGCAAGGATGGGGAGGCCCCTCCTCATGCCTTGAGGTCTCCCCTGGCTTGGCCTTGCCTGTCGCCGGCCGGTCTTGGCACTGTCGTGTGCTCCTGGTCCTCCCGAGTGGGGTCGCGCGCCAAGCCGACTCCAGCGCCTATAGTGATGGGTGGAGTAGCTCGGGGGAGTTGCCCTGGGGCTTTCCCCCGTCGTCGAGCACGGTCGTGGTGGTTCGTGAGGAATCGCGGCCGCCAAGGTGGCCGCTAGGGTTGCACTCAGGCACCCTGCGCGGCTGTCACCGAAAGGATCGGGCCGAAGCGTTGTGTGGGTCTTGCTGCCCCGTTGAGCCCGAGTTGGCCCCGGCAGAGGCCCTTAGGGCTTGGCCATTTGCGCCTGCCGCCACTCCATACAGCGGGTCTGAATCCAATAGCATGTGTGTGATGCAATGGTAGGGTTTCCAACAACTAGATGTGAGGTCGCCTGGTTAGGTCCCTCTGCTTGATCTGTCGTCACCTACTCCCTCCTCGCCCGCTCACCCTACCTACGTCGCCACTGCGATGGCCCGTGACACCGGCGACAGGGCTTCTCAGTCGAAATGCCCCTTCCATACTAAACGTAATGCACGCCCCTCGGATTCCCTGCATGGGCCTCCTCTCGGCGATAATGACCCCCCACCACCTCTTCCCGCGGTCGGCTCGCCCTGCACCGCGCCAACGTCCGGCGACATCTGGCTCGTCCTTGTCGATGTATGCTTGCAAGGAGCGACCTGATTCGTGGCTACCCTTGCCTGAATTGCCGGCACCCTCAGGCGGGAAGTAGAGCCTTGGGAGATTGCCCATTGGCTGGGCAGAAGTACTCAAGCAAAGCAAATTGAAAAATGCTGACAAGATGATGTTCCTAATGTATCATGGTTCTCGAGGCGTTTTTCTCTTTCTTGAACCCATTTGGCCTTTATATTGGTTAGGTATTTTTTGGAATGTACTTGAGCTAGCCAAACATGTTTATTGATATATTGCTATATGTACAGAACTGTATTAGTACTTGCATAATGCTGATTGCTGGATCATTATGTTAAGATATTTTCTCCTTGTTTACTCTATCAGAAGCCAGTATTGTGAACTGTTTATAACAAACATATTGTTTCGAACTTATTTTAACTCGTTTCGAGTCTTCTATTGAGACATCATTCCTGTCAATCCTTCATCTTATATGCGCTGAATGTTTTCAACAAAACCTTCACTTCTTCTGTTTCGGCTTTGGTGAGCCTTGGATTCTACCCAGACAGTTTCACCACTTGATCAAAAGTGTAAGGAGGTAAACCAATACCCATGTCTGGCCTCGCCATGTCCTCGCAATAGAATCAGTTTTGTTGCCACATTTTATGGTGTCCGCCGCCTCATCATATCAAAGTAACTAGCGGTCTTTTTTATTTGCAGCCCTAACCTGCCACACAATTGAGCAAGGTGAGTAGGTGGATCTTTCAGGTTATATTTCTTCACAGTTTGGAGTTCGGAACCAGCGCTATGTTTCTAAAATGCCCAATGCGGCTGGGTGCCAAGAATATTTTTTTGAAAAGAGAAACAAGAGTTAATTACATGTACAGTACACAAACTTGCACTGCAGGGACACTTTCATACACAAACTTGCAAAATGACTCAAACAGAACTGCTACAGTGCGGGAACAAATGGGTACAAAAGAGTCTGAATTGCCTGCGTGTCACGTATACCTGGCCATGGACAGCCCGACCCGGCTCAAAAATCCTAGGCCGGGCCGGGCCTGTGCGTGCCATAGGCTCAGGGCTCGGGCCTGGAAATTGAGCCCGACGGGTAGATCGGGACGGGCTCAGGCTCGCAGAAAACAAGATTTTAGCCGTAGTCGGTCCATGCCGACAAGGCCATGTCAGGCTTTTTCGGGCTCAGGCCGGAACAGGCCCGGACCTGGGTTTTTAGCACCGGGCTTTTTTTGGCCTGCCTGAAGCCCGGCCCGGCCCGAGATATGCCCAGGTATAGTGCCACGCCACGTCGGCAGGGAGGCATGCGCCGGTCGTTTTGCTAACTAGATGAAAACCCCGCGCGTTGCTGCGGGAATTTGTAGCTTTGTATAGGAGGAGTATTTCTGGAGTAAGTAAATACCAAAACCATGCATTAAAGGAAATATATAAATATATGCTTACTTGAAGCTTTGATAGAATGATGTGAAAAGTCAAAAAATAGTATATTGTGGTCGATAAGTGCAGAGATAATCTGTTGGCCTGCCAATATATTGCAAAAGAGTGTTGTTTATATTAAACTTATTTAATGAAAAAAATATTCATATCATTCATATCTTAGTAGTTCTTTATTCTATAAGAACTTGCGCCCAGAAATTCAAGATGCCATCCTTAATATTGTTGGAGAAGTAAACATCGCTCGGTGCAAAAATTTAGATAATATCAGTGAAGCTTGCACAGTTGCACTAACCCAGTACACATGTAGACTGCAACATCTTGTTGATATCAGTCAGGATGGGAGGCACCTCCAGGTCTCAATATTGACACTGAGATCTCAAACAGTTATGTGGGGCAGAAAATTTTACCTATATTATGTACAAACCTCATCATGTCACTAAAAATATCATCAAATGCAGCCGGAGATACATTGGAGCAATGTGGCAATGTCTCAGTTATGAACCTTTTGATATTGTCGTCTTGTTGTTGTCTGGAGCAACATGTTCTTCATATAAATGATTAAAATAGATCATCTTCAGCTTCCCATAGTGAATCTAGTATCAAGAGTGAGATGAATGTATTCCCACTTCTCTTGAATAAACTTCCTGCCACATACTATTTTTGAAAAGGCCACATAGATTTCAACAATGAGGACAGTATATATAACACCTTGATATAATAAACCAGTAGATCCTCAAACGATAGCTACGCGGATGATCTGCAAGGCAGGGAGCACTGATCCAAACGTAAGTCCACAAAAAAGAAAAACAATGGTGAGTCAATATTGCTCATGCTGGTAATAGATTAACTCAGAATAGAAATACTCTAGAAAACTTAACATGGGAAGGGTAAAAGCCTTGGTTCAGGCAAACGTGTTGGAATTGAAGCAACCATTAGATGGCATTAACGACATTGGCTTGGGAGCCTTGATCGGAGAAAAATTACGGTCATTCCAAGCAGCTTGGTTGGCAAGCTGCGGGAAGTCAGTTCGCCAAAACATTGGCAACCAGTGCGCGCAGCTGTCGTCGATGGGCTACCGGGATTGAGCAGTGCGTCGCTCCAGTGTCAATCGGGAGGCTTGCTCCCTCGCCACTGACGTGTCCTCTCTTCGACAGTTCTCAGGAGTCAGGATTGATCAGCACGTCACACGGTCGTACACCTGCAGGCTCTCCTATGTATCAGCCCAAAAGTTTCACAGTCTACCACTTCAGTATATGAGAAAATCAAACGGAACCAATTCGGTGGAACGACCTGGTTCCGGCTAAGATTAAAAATTACCTTCCAGCAATTAACTGGGGTGAGGCATGGATTTGTAGATCAAAGAATCCAAAATATGTTTGAGAATTAGTCAGACGTACACGTACCTGTATGTATATAACATGTAGACAGCTACAGAATATTAAAAATGTTCATACACGAGCACTATTTGGTGTCAACAGAAAACCAAGAATACACACACAACAGATGAACATAGGCGTGCTTCCACAGCCAAAGCCAAGACATTAGAAGATGAAACGGGACCTGTAGGACTCTAAGCAAGTTGAGAATGGCTAGACGTACAGCTTGGAAGACCAAACCAGCGGCAACAAAAAGAGGAAACGACTCCAAATCGGTGAAACGCCGGCTAAGATTAGCGATTAACAACTGAAACCTTACCGCATCCGTTTGCTCACATCTTCCTCGACCCCCTCACAGCCGCCGTCACACTCGGCCATGCTGCCCTGCCTTCTCTCCTCCATAGTCGCCACACGTCCTATCTTCTCATCTCTTTCTCTCGAATCGGTCAACCAACAGGTGGAAGGAGCCGAGCAGCCATCCGGCTATTGGGCGAAGATACATGTGCTAGCTGCGGTGGGAATGGGGAGCATAGGAGATCGGCAGATTTGTTAGACGGATCAAGAAGATTAAAAGGTGGAAGTGGAAGGGAAGGGGAAGGGGAAATTTTTGTGAGATCGGTTGACTTGCGAGAGCGCAGAATCAGGGAGAGAGAAAGGACGCTCGTGAGGCCAGAATGGGCAGGCTCTCTCTTGGGTCCTACCGGCAGTAACTGAAACTAACGGCTGTTTTCTCCTGTGGTGGGCCCCGTATGTAAGTCTCTAACTAAATGTTGATGCGGCAGTGCTGCTGATGTGGACATGCTGCATGATAGTGGGGATGATTTATTTAAGTATTATAGATTTGCAGAGAACCCCTGTGAAAATAAATACTCAACCCGCCGGGGTCTTAAAGCAGATTGAGAGCCAAAAAAGTATCAGAATAACCCTGTACTTATGCATAATATGAGATTGCTACCGATAACCCTTCACAAACCCCTTCGTCACTTTGCCTTCGGCTGTTCATGTTCTTGGGTCTCGACGCAGAAGGGAGAGACGCATGGCGAGTCGCCGCAGAGGCGATCTACACTGGATGGAGCCACGTCCTCACGGCATTGGCGCCGAGTTTCCTCCGGATTACAGTGTGTAATCGAGCTCTACCACCATTGACGCGATGATTTGTTCACTGTCTCCCCTATGTCCTCCTAGGGTTTTGATCGTGTATGATCCTGAGTGAAGTTGAGATTAAATTTCTGTATTTTGGGGGCGTTTGGATCACAATATGTGATTATCTTTGTGTTGTGTTCATATGTAAAGTTTCAGTTAGTTTTCCTTTGCGTGCTCATGACGTGAATTAAATTCAAAAACTAGTTCATGTCTTGTGTCGTTTAGATTGAATGCTCCCTACTATTTATGTGTCGGTTGTAGTAGCGTTGATTCACTTGAATTGGTAGTAATAAGTGCGAGAAACACAGAGGGTCTGGTGGCTGTCATATAGGTTCAGAAACTATGAAGTTCAGAGAAGTTTCAAAGTTTCAGATTTGGAACAGTGTTTCATGTATGGTCTGTCACTTGATTTTGAACACAGTTTCATGTATGGTTTGTCACTTGATTTGGAACAGAGTTTCAAGATCGGTGGAGTGTTTCATGTATGTCTGTCACTTGATCTAGCGGCTGTTATATAGGTTTAGAAATTATGAGTTCGGAGTATTTTCATGCTGCTATGCTCTAAAGATATATTGATGTTATATAGGTTTAGAAATTATGAAGTTCAGAGTACAGATTGCATGTTGATGTATTGTAAAGAAACATTGTTTTTTAACAGTATGGTATTTGTACAGATTTGCAATGCTTTGTTAGTTTATACAGTAAGTGTTGCGCATGTTCAGTAACAACCCCCATGCTTGCTCTTGCGGGAGAAAACTCAAATTTCTTTACTTGTATTTTTGAACACAATGGCATATTTTGTGGGCTAGATGAGAGAAGGACATTTTGGGGAAGCACTCAAAAGGAGTATGATTACAGGGAGAGGAATATCCAAGAGAGTTAAAAGAGGGGCAAGAAATGCTACAACAACAACAACCAACGTACCTGTAGGAGGAAGCAAAGCTGCCAGAGGTGGTGGAAGATCTGCTGTGAGAGGTGGAGCAACTGCTGGTGGAAGAAGGGAAAGCAATGCTGCCGGAGATGGTGGGAGAGGGGGAAGCGATGCTACTAGAGGTGGTGAAAGATGGGGAAGCAATGATTCCAAAGGTGGTGGAAGAGGGGGGAGTAATGCTACAACAAGGGGAAGAAATGCTCCAAGTGGTGGAGGGAGTGTTGGTGGAAGGGGCTGGTGCCACCTTCTGTTTGGAGAAGATGGATCCCTAAATGCTTGAGAAGCAATGCCTGACCTTAATGTAGAAAACGATCCCTGGTCTTGCGGAAGAGATCAATGTCACCCAAAATGTGCCAATTGGTCCTTTTTAAGCACTCCCTCCGTAAACTAATATAAGAGCGTTTAGATCACTAAAATAGTGATCCAAACTCTCTTATATTAGTTTGCGGAGGGAGTAGGATGTTAGCAAAGTTCGTCGATGAACTGGCCAATCATGTCGTAGTTCATGTCTGAACTTTATAGGCTCTTTATTTTGTAATCTTCTAAAAACTTGAATGTTGATGCGTTTGTACTTCTAAACTGAATGTTTCCGCGTTGGTACTGTTAAGCTCAATATTATTGCATTGGTATTGCTAATCCAAATGTTGCTGCGAATTCTGAATTTTGTCCATGCAAAATTTTGTACTACTGAACTGAATTTTGTACTGCTAAACTGAATTTTGCCCATGGATAATTATGTACTGCTAAACATTCATGTTCTTAACCTGTTCGACAATGAACCTACTATGTTTCTTCATGCATGTTCACACATGCATACTGAAGTCTGAGTACAGGAGTGGCCCACATGTTAGTGGCTAGAGTATATTTTTTCAAATAACTCCATAGTGTTTTTCAAGTACGCACCTCTGTGAGTGAACAGTATAGATATATGAAAGAACAATAGGAGGCGGTGGGATTCGAGAACCCGTGTGAACTGGAATTCCCTAGCGGACGCTCACTACGTCGAACTGTTGGGGGTTCGCATAGGGAAATCGACCGATCGATCCACTTGGGCCGGCCCGTTTAAATCATTTCAGGGATCCTGGTTTTACGAAACTTCTAGAGGTTTTTGGTTTTTTTTTCCGGTTTTGGGAACCTTCTAGAAGGTTCCTGAACCAGTTTCTCTTTTTTTCTTTAAGTTTTTTTCCTTTATTCTTTTTTCTGTTTCATTTTTTCTTTCCTTTTTGTTTTTTTCTTTTCCTCATTTATTTTGTTCGAAACTTTAAAATATTTGTTCGGAATTTTAAAAAAGGTTCTTGTTTTCAAAATTTGTTCGCAATTTTCTGGAAATGTTCATCTTTCAAAAATATTCAGGAATTTCCAAAAATGTTCTTGTTTTGAAATATTGTTCCCAAGTTCAAAAAATGTTCGTGTTTCAAAAAGTTCAGAAATTTTTAAAAATGCTCCTATTTTCAAAATATCTTTTACAACTAATTATATTTCAGTTTCAAAATATATTCAGGAATTTCATATTATGTTCTCGTTTTCAAAATTGCGAACCTTTGTTAAAAAAATGGATGAACCTTGGATGTGTGTTATTATAGGATCTTGCGCCTATTATGACCAGCAGCTGATGTTTGTTGGATTGGCTATCATGTCGGGCAATTTCTATTTGGCACTGCAGGCCCCGTGCAGCAGTACTCGCGGACCGGCCCGTCTCGCCCCCATTTTTCTGTTTTTTTACATGCAAAAACTGTGCGCGTGAGGAGAATCGTACTCGGGGTAGAATTATTCGCCAACAACCACCGCGCCACTATGCGCGAAGTGATAGCCTTTTCTGCGAACTTTTTTATATCTTCTTTCCTATTTCATTTTTCGTTTTTTCTGTTTCTGTTTTTTTTTCTTCTTCCTGGAATGATGATGTCTTTAAAATTCGTGAAATTTTCTTAAAATGGATGATTTTTTTCTCAAAATCGATTATTATTTTTTATTCAATTCAATGATTTTTTTTCAAATTCGATGAACATTTCAATTTTGATGAACTTTTTTGAAACTGGATGAACTTTTTATAAAAATGGATGAACTTTTTGCAAATCGACGAACTTTTTTTCAAATTTGTTAATTTTTTTAAAATCCATGAACTGTTTTCAATTTTGATGAAATTTTTAAAATTGGATGAACTCTTTTTTAAAATGGATGATTTTTTTTCAAATTTGATGTTTTTTTCAAATCCGATGAACTTTGTTAAAAAAATGGATGAACCTTTTTCAAATCAAAATCGATGAACTTTTTTCAATTTTGATGAACTTTTTAAAAAATTGATGAACTATTTTTAAAAATTGATAAGCTTTTTCGGAATGTGATGAACTCTTTTTCGTAAAATAAACAACCATTTCCAAAAAAATTTCGGATAATTCAAAATATAATAAATAGTGCAGATATAATGGTTCTTTAACTTTTCGCGTTCCTTTTAATCACTAGAGCTTAGCAGCTCTGGTGGCTAACAAAGCACTTCGTTGGTTGTCCTGTCATGGCCTGGGTTCGATTTCTGGTAGCCGCACCTTTTCTTTGTGCGTTTTTCACGAGACTTTTTTTTACTATGCTGCGTGTTCGTCGTGGGCCGACCCATGAGGTGACGAGGTGGGCGCTGTGGAGCTCCCATCATGTCGTGGCTAATAGCCTGCGTTGGGCAGTCTCAGGATTGAATCCTGCAAGTTGCCGATTTTTTTCATTTTGTTTTTTTTCATTTTGTTTTTTTTAGACAATTTTTTTCATTTTGTTGTGTCGATAGGAAACAACAAGCGCACGTGGGTGGGCCGGCCCAGGTGGAGGGCTGCCTGTGCGAACCCCTGCCATTCTGCCGCAAACTGCCGCAGCTAGGATGTCCCGTATGAACTTACCTCTCCCAATGGCATCTGATGATTCTGAAGCATAACTATATTTTATATCCCCCGCAAAAAAAAACTATATTTTATATCCCTTCTCTTAAAATATGTGGGCCTGTCAGCTCAAATGGCCTATGATCAGTGCAGCCCATTTTGCACCTTTATTTTTTTAGAATATTATTGATCTACGGATTACAAAATTGCTTCTATAATTTGAAATAATATAAATATTTGTAAAATTAAAATTAAGATATTATATAAAACTGTACTGCATTTGTTTTGGCAAAAACGGTACTACTCATAGATGACCAATTTAACATAAAAAACCGGAGCCGCTAGGTCTCGAACCATATGAGCAAAATTAACATAAAAGGGAGATGCTTGGTCTCAAACCTGCAACCAACGAATAGAACACATACCGATCTAGCAACTACACACCTTTGAAGCTCTATTGTCTAGTGTGGAGTATGGATAACAATATTTTTTGAACCAGGATGCATGTGGAGCTTAAATGGGCTGCGGATACTTCGGCCAATTTTGCACACGCTATTTTCTTTAAGATGTTTGTAAAACTTAAGTAATAAAGTTATGTTCAAATATTTGTGTGTTAAAAATATTACAAATAAAAAATATAATTATTAAATAAAAAATTATAAGCCTGAGTATTGTATAAAAAAATATCCAGTAAAACGTAAGTAATAAAAACATTTAAGATAATTTTTAAGATATTCTTAAACATATGTAATAAAATTATGTTCAAATATTGGTGTGTTAAAAATATTATACATACAAACGATGCTTTGTGAATAAAAAAATTAAGTATAAACATGTGTGCGTACTAGAGACGACTGAATATTCATATCATCGGTTTAAATTTAAAACTATGAATATTTATAGGAACATGGAACTATACAAATGTGCGTAAATGTTTTGCACAATTAAAATAATATTGTTGAATTGGAATTTCACAAGTATTTGTATTATTTTAAATTATACATACATTTTTGTAATTCATAAATATATAATTATTTTTCAAATAATACACAAACAGTTTTGAAAGGAATTTATTTTTTTGTATTTACAGTGTTTATAACATGCGAATTTTAAACATTACTTTTACTACTGAGATCATAATTTACATAAAATTTCTTAAAAAAATGGAAGTAAATGCAAAGTGCATAATGGGTTGCACTGATCATAGTTCATTAGAGCTGACAGGCCCACATGTTATAAGCGACAGAATATATAATGTAGTTATCCTCTAGGATGTTTTAAGAAAAATAGTTATCCTGTAGACTCATTGGATATCGTTAGGCATGGTGGTTACAGCGTGCACGCGTCTTTAGTTGGTGGCGGGTTCGAATCCTGCCACCTCGTCGCCTGGGTCTCACCTGGACTTGCCTGGATCTGCTCCAGGAGCTGTAGCCGGCGCTCTGGCGTTAGATAAGAATAGCTCCTGACCCGTCGGTGTACAGTGTTTTTCTGAGGGACCCGCATGTCAGTCCGATGTGGCGGACGCTTGCCGGTCAGCCCGGGCGTTTCTTTAGCACAGTAGAGACGCAAGCGCTCATACACGCGCGCATACACTCACCCCTATGAGCACCTCCGACAGACTGAGCCGGCATATCTATCTTGAAATTTACAAGTCGCCGTAGGCACCTCGTCGTCAACGGGAACGTCTTCTCTCACTGAATGCGGATCGCCGGAAATCCTGAAATAAATCCAGGAATAAATGCGAGCACCAGGATTTGAACCCTGGTGAGCTGGGGATACCACAGTTCGTCTAACCATCCAACCACAGGTTAGTTTGCGTCAGCCCGGGCGTTTAAGACCCATTTGAGGAACCCGTCTGGGTCACAATTTTTTGACCGGGTCGTCCGCTCGGACTTTTAAGGCGTCCGGCTGCAGATGCTATGAACGTTGCTCTACGCCCCATGCCAGTGTCTCAACCTTGCTGCGGTGTGGTCGTGCCGGTCCTCGCTCCTGTCCCCTTGGGGAGCTTTCCCTGCTCTCACCGGTTCCCCGTGGCTCACCGCACATTTTTAAATTCATGGATTTTTACCAATTTTGTTCATTTCATGTAATCTACTTGTAATAAATTATTTCCTCAAGGAAAGACTTGTAATGAATTATTGTTGGGCCCATCTTCTAGATGCAAAGTCGTGGTGAAATGAAATTCTTCTCGACGAAAGAATTGCTAGTATGATAAAAAGAAACAAATGGAAGAAGAGGGAGACTAAACAGGAAACGAAAAACAGAACTGAAATACAGGTAGCCAAATAGCCAAACGCCACTAATGCCACGAGTCATTTTAGCACGTTTCTATTCAATATATCTGAAAAGCAGGAAGGTAGTTACACTGCACAAGCGTCATATTACAAGATCTGTAAGATTTTTTCTAAAGTGGAAGCAAATGTTATACTAGCATATAAGATCAGATAGGCACTCGGCGTTTCTTCCTCCCGGACAAGTTAACACTTTGAGGTAGATCTTGAACAGAACTTACAACAAAGTGTTCAAACCTTGTGTAAGGGGGTATCCTTGATTCCCATGCCAACAGACTGAACTCGCCTTTTGGTCTGTTATTCGGGTTTACCAGCAGTTCTCCAAGTGTCACCGTTTCCTTTTTCATCAGATCATTATTAGTCAGTCTGTTGCTGCTATTAGTACAGTTGGTGATGCGAACTGCAGATGACCGATGCAAAGCGAAGTCGGTTATGTCCACCGGATGACCTTGTTCAAAGAGCAGATATGGATATACACCGTGCTCGGATAGGTTCTTCTGAATCACTCGTCTGGTTTTGCCCAGTACGCAAAGCCAGAATTGAACATCCAGATTCCTTCTCAACACATCCGCGAATGCATTCGTCGTGACGAGTGATCCTCCTACCTGAAATATCTTTGCAAATTCTTCCGCGATCCGCACTAGCTGCGGGTGCTCTGATGGGTCTGCACTGCCAAACGTGAGTGTCTTGAAGAGGTACCAAAACTCCTCATAGGAGAGGTGACTGAGACAAATTGGCTTCACTGTTCCAAATCTTGCTATCCTTTGAAGCTTGCTTATGATGGTCACCTTGCTTCCTTTGCTCATTCTTCTAAGAAAGGAGTAAAACTTCGCCCAATCCTCCTCAACTACATCTGAAACAAAATCAACAACCACCAAAGTGGTCCCTGATATGGTCCTCCTTCCATGCTCGATTATTCTCAAGAGACTATCTCCGTTTAAATGCAAAATAGAAGCGAAATGTGAGCGGACCCTCTCGTTGTCGCAGACATGAGCAACCAACGTTTTCTTTCCGACCGCGACGCCACCAATGATCGGGAGCACGGCCGGAAAATCACCGGGAGGGTCATGTTGCAGCAAGAAGCTCAAGAGTTGCTGCTTCTCTACGTGCCGGCCAAACGTGAAGTGGTCCGTATAAAGGTAGGCCTGCCAGACATCCGCTCACATCCACCCAGAAACACAACAAATTCTGCCATGTTTGCGACAACAATCTCCAAGCTTTTCAACGCACCATGTAACTCCGGGTGAATGGATCTGTCCTTTTCTTTAGACGCAGTTGTTCGCGGACGCTTGAAAGGGAATGACAAATATGAGACGCTGGATGAGACGCTGGATGAGTCGCTAACCTCGTCGATGATACTACTCTCAAGTAGTTGTTGGACATTGAAGGCGTCCAGTACATGATGGCCTCGGTACATGGCCTCCGAGAGCATCTTGAGCTGCATCAGCATCCCGGAGTTGGCGATGCATCGCCGATCCGCTTCCTCGACGACGGTGCCAACTCTAATCAGGAGATGCTGAAGCTTCTCCACCAACTTCTCCTCCTCTAGTTGTGTATGGCTATGGGACTGATACTTGTTCATCAGGAAGGAGATGAACCGGCTCACAAGTTCACTTGTAACCGCAGAAATGGCGACCTCCATGGCGATGGAGTTGATTGTTGACGCGAAAAGCGAGAGGGAATCTCGGCTTTCCGATGAGTTTGGTCGTGATGAGTGCAAAGGCTGCTTACTTGCCCGAATTGGCCTCTGCCACTGGACACACAAGTCTCCATCCGTGACATCAAGGGTCGCACCGCACGGCACTTTTTTCAACACTAGAGAAATCCTATTTATTAGACATGGGCACGCCAACTACGACGATTTATATCCATAGAATTCAGCTGTTCAAACACGGTCGTTCTCCCTCCGTTTAACAACATGCTTTTCTCATATGAAAATATATTAGTAGTAACATTTTATTTATACTGATTAGAGGCTATTTAGAATCACCATGATAACCAGTTAATTTAGAAAAGGCTGACATGACGATTTGGCTCCCAGGTCCTGATGCTCCTTGGATGAACTGTAAAACAACTAAAATCTGAATTTCATTTTTTTTAACGTGCAAGATGCTTGAATGCATGATACACATATCAAATTTGGTGGTGTTTGGACATTTGGGTACCTCTCAGCAAAAAATCAGGCATGTGAGAAAGTTAAAAATGCATTGTTCGGAGCTCATTTGGTCTTTTTGACCACGAGCTCCTCGAATATCATTTACCCACGAAATTCCGCACGCACCTGGCACACTCAAGCCTTGCATAGAAAAAACAGAATTTTTTAATATATGTTCGGTTTTGTATTTTACTGTTCACAGGGAGAAGATGCGCCGGGGATCAGAGATGAATTATCGTGATGATTCTTACTACTCATAGAGAGCCCTCATCTCCGTAAACTTTTTTCTATGAACATCATCAAATTTTACGGAGTTTGGCATCAAAAACTAGGGACATTTACATTTGTGCCTTTAACTCGAACCCACCACTCAAATTTACCCCTAATTTTGAAGTGTGTTCAAATTTGCCCTTCTTCCCTTAGTTCCTCTTATAAAAACCTTTTCTTGTCGTTTCCGGCGGTCAAAGCGCTTTGACCGTTTTCTTGTCGTTTTCTAGATATTGTTGCCCCTCTATGCACATGCCACTTACAGGTGGGACCTACCCGGGGAAAAGAACAAAACTCCTTCTCTCTTTCACTTACACATGAACCCCAATCAATATATATTAAAAATCAAAGTAAAAACTAGAGAAACATTTAGTGTCAGCCGGCTGATTTTCGTTGCTCCATCCGCCCACTCTTCTTCCTGACGCGTGTCCCAGTGGGATCACCGACCGCTTTCTCCTCGTAGCCTTATCTATAGTTCTCCACGGATCCTCATCTACACATTCTGCCTTGACCTTCTTCTTCCCGTGCAAACTCCATTCATTTTTTCTCCCAACACTACATCGTTGCGCTGTGTTGCCGCCCAATACACCATCATCGCGGCTGCTGCAAAACACAAGTGGCAGCAGCCACGGAGGAGCTCGACGCACGCACATCACCTTTGGAACAAGTTTCTGCAACAACAGTGTTGTTGCGGAATGGCGTCAACAAACAATAAATGTGCCAGTGCGATGCAGCAGGAGGTGTTGCAATTTTTGCAACAAGGATATTGTTACAGAAAATTAGACATGGTGCGAGGTGTGTTTGCAATTTTTGCAACAAAGTTCTTGTTGCGGAAAATTAAAGAAGAAGAAGGTTTTGCAACAGGACTTGTTACAGAAAATTAGATAAGAAAAAGTTTCGCAATAAAGGTCTTGTTGCAGAAAATTAGAGATGAGATTTCGCAACAAGAGTATTGTTGCAAGAAATTAGAAAAGTGAAATTGACGGGCAGAAATATGCTTAAATCAAGCTCCACCTTTTGTTTTAGTACTCCTTTCAAGTGAGAGCAGGGCGTGAGGTGTGTTTGCAATTTTTGCAACAAGGTTCTTGGCACAGAAAATTAAAGAAGAAGTGGTTTTGCAACAAGGGACTTGTTGCAGAAAATTAGAGAAGAGAAAATTTCGCAATCAAGGTCTTGTTGCAAGAAATTAAAGAAAATAAGGTTTCGCAACAAGAGTATTGTTGCAAGAAAATAGAAAAGAGAAATGGACGGATTCGCGACACACAATCGAACGGCTCGCGAGGCGGCAGATCTTTTTAAAAGATCTACCGGCCAACGCGTAGCACACCTAAAAACTATCTCCCTCTCTCGCAACCCCAATCTCTCTCCCTGACATTTGGTCATGGGACCCACTGTCAGGGACAACACTTGGTCATTGTGTGCCCGGCTGTGAGCGGCTGCGCTCGCCGTAGGGGGGGCGGACGATCACGAGAGGAGGCGAAAGGAAAGCTGGGCGTGGAAGGAGATCGCAGGCCCGCTGGGCGCGGCAAGCATGCTGGGCCCGAGAGGAGGGTGCGGGT
The DNA here is from genome assembly GCF_003073215.2 of Triticum urartu. NCBI lineage: Eukaryota > Viridiplantae > Streptophyta > Magnoliopsida > Poales > Poaceae > Triticum > Triticum urartu. The sequence goes on along the minus strand of NW_024115828.1, from coordinate 10,685 downwards.
CCGAGCCAGCCGGCTTCGGGCAGGGGGCTCTGGGCACGAATTTAGGAGGGAAGAGCGACGGCCGTGGCGGAGGTAGAGGCCCCCGGCGTCGTCTACAGGCAGCCCCAGGCCCGATTAACCACGCAGGTCGGAGCAGAGGCGCCAGACGGAGATCATAGACATGCTTACATTGCTCGATCTGGCCTCCGGTAACGGTGGCTACCAACGGCGTCTTCGGCAAAAGCTTTGGGCGCTCTCAGGCGTACTTCGAGCAATTAATACAGGGCACGAGGAGGCTTGGGGAGTAGGACAAATTGACCACGGGATCACCTTGATCAGGAAACGCTCGCCGGGATCGTTGGAGGGGCACTCGAGCATCGGGTCCGACGATAGTTGCGAGCGGCGGCGTTATGCCGGAACAGTGGCTTCCCCGTCCATGGCGTTGCCGTGCGCCTCCATTCGCCTCGACCTCCGCCCCTCCGCCAGACCATCAAGAGCCTTCCCCCTGGCCCTGTGGTCCTCACAAGCAGGCGCGGCCGGCGACGGCCACCGGCCGAGCCGCCAAGCCTCGCCATGACCATGTGTGGATCAGTGACCTTGAGAGTGGGTATCATGGCCTACATGTCAGGGAGAGAGAGAGGTTGTGAGAAAAAAAGTCTTTTGTTTTCATTTTTATTATTTTGGTTAGGTCCACCTGTAAGTGGACAGAGAGGGATGGGAGAGAGTCTTTTCTACACCCTTTGTCCGGAAATACTTATCGGAGGAATGGATGTATCTAGACATATCTTAGTTTTAGATACATTAATTTTTATCAATTTCTCCAACAAGTATTTCCGGACGGAGAGAGTATTTTAATTTTAAGTGTGTGAGAGAAAGGGTTTTTTCCTTTTATTTTAGAGTAGGACCCGCGTGTCAATCACATAAGGAGGAAGGGGCAACAATGTCCAAGAAAACGTCAAGAAAACAGTCAAAAACGTCAAGAAAACAGTCAAAAACCCTTTGACTGGACGAAAACGACACGAAAGGATATTTTTATAAAAAGAACTAACTGAATAGGGGCAAATTTGAATACACTTGGAAATTAGAGAGGTAAATGTGAGTAGTGGGTCCGAGTTAAGGGCACAAATATGAATGCCTCTAAAAATTAGTAAGACGCATTGCATTTTGGGGGTGAAAGGGAGTACAATTCGTCAATAGAAATTACATATAGCTTTTCTAGGGAGAGGACAACTTGAGCATCTGCACTGACTCATAACTTACTTCAAACAGATTGTGCTGTTTTTGTGTTCTTTGGGAAACAATGTAATAATCCCATAGTTTATTATGGTAATGTCGATCCTTTATTCTTAAAATGCGCAAAACAATCTCGTGATGTCACGTTCGGGAAAAGAAAATGCTATGTGTCATCTATATCTATACTACTATTAAAAGAGTAAATAAGAATTCCCCTAAAGCCACACCATAAAGTGCACACGGGATAACCCCCCACGTTCGATCAGACCCACATAATACCATCCAACTGCCCACGTCACATCACCATACTACAATCAAATCGACGGTTGAAAACAAATATTCTGTCGGCAGACTCCTTCGTCCGGGATGCTACACAACCCAACGATGGCACCTCCTGGAAACTAAACAATACCTCCACAATCAACGCCGCCACCACGCCATGAACCTGGCCTCGCCCTTGGGGTCCGCGACATCCTCATCCCGGTGGCCGTGCCATCTGAACGGAACCTCGGCCTCGCTCCGCCATCCTCGCCCCTGGTCTTCGCGCCGTCATCAACCCGGCGACCGTGCCGTCTGAACGAAACCTCGGCCTCGCCCCTGATCTCCACGCCGTCGTTGACCCGGTGGCCGTGTCGTCTGAACGAAACCTCCGTCTCACCCTGCCGTCCTCGTCCCTGATCTCCACGCCGTCGTTGACCCGGTGGCCATCCTCGACCCGGCGCGCTACCCTACCTCCGGTGGCCCGCGCCATAGTAGTAATTCCGCCCCTGCCACTGCACAGGTTAGATTATTTGAATTTGCAATCAGACATCAGACATAAGGCAAAGGAAATATCTCTTTTAATCTGACAAATCTGTAATTCGTAGTGTGAAATTTGATACTTATAGGACAATCATGATCTGCATGACAAACTAAGTTCTTCATGTAGAATTGTTCATTGTTTGACTCACAAATTGACGGCAAGGTTGAAGAAGTGTTTCACAAATAGATGCAGTGAGAAGACAATATGGCATCCTCTCAGCGTAGTGGGGTATGTACTCCCTTTCAGGACTTGACAAACAGCGGCAATTTAGGTAAATACTACTTCGACCTTGTAAATCCTGAATATTTCATTCCCTCACAGGTCAAAAAACAGATCCAAAAAATTGAAGAGACAAAGGGAAAGGGAGAAGTATGCACTAAACAGGGATGCAATATTAAAAAGAAGACAGGAGGCAAGGGATCGTAAGAAAGCTACATCGGCTATTCTCAATGGAAACAACACTCCATCTAAGCCACCCGTGTCCATGTCGCCTGGTTTCTCTATTTTCTCTGTTCTTTATGATACATTCATGAATAACAAGTAAAGTCATATTAATGATCAGTTCGTTTGGGCAGATTTTGACACTGTGGAGAGGCCCAGTGCACCATCTGTTGTTACCCAGCATGGGTACACACCGGCTGCGGAAGGTGATGTTTCTCTTGACAAACATAATAGCTTCCTTTCCGTGTCAACAAAACTGACACAGTACATACATTTGTGATGTAGGTATACCTGTTGATGTCGTGATGACTGATCAGACTCCACTTCATGGTCCAAATTCATTAAGAACACTCGAAAATGTCAACAATGTCGAGTCTGCCATTGAGTCCTCCCAACTAACTGGGTTACGACCACCACTTCAAGCCTACAAATGCAGCATGCCATATGGTAATCAATTGTTCCTCATATTATCTATGATACATAATTGACACTTAGATCGTACAGAGGAAAAACAACTTCTTCTCATATTGCATTGTCTACTGGACATAATTCACACTTATTCTACAGAAAGAAAAACAAGCACTTAAGAGGGAGAGGGAAAATGCCCGGTATGAGCAACATGAAGAAGGGATATTACAGAGCCTACGTGAGAAACAGCGCCGAGCCAAATCTAAGTTGTCCCAACAACCGGAGAACAAACTCAATCCAGTACAGGTGATGCCAGCTACATCAAACACATGATATCCAATCTTTGATTTCCTAATTGATAGTCACTCAATATTTCTGTAGCTGATGAAGATTGTGATTGGCTACACAAAAATGATACATACCAGATGCAAAACATTGGAGGGAGGATGACGCCAGTCAACATACTCAGTAAGCCGTCGTGTGGACACAATCCTGTGGAAAAATGTAATGGTGCTTTAATTCACTACTGCTTGGTTCATACTTTTAATTGTAGGTCATAAATACGTATATAAATTGCATGACTGCTATAGAGCATCTATAGGTAAGGTCAGGTGGAAGTGTGTTCTTAGAGATTGCATGCATCTCTAAGATGATAAAGATCGGTGGCTATCTACCCTCAGATGACATGGATGCTGCACCAGTATGGGTATTAAATAGAGCCAAAGAATATTTTGAAAATGATATGGTTAGTCTTAGTTTTCTACATATTTCTATGAATTTTAGCGAGAACGACCGATTCGTCTACATAGGAGTACAACTAAAATAATCATTTTCTTCAGATATTCATTCCAATAAACATGGACGACGTTCACTGCTACCTATGTGTTATAAATGCCAGAAAACTATGTGTTCAAGTGCTCGACTCGCTAGGCCCATCAATGAATCGCAAGGACCTCACTGATACGGTTAGTAGTTAGTCCTACTGCCCCATCTTTGCATAAGAAGCATTTTTTTTCTTATTTCTCGCATATCATGCTTATACTTTTTTCATTTGTTGGTACAACAGCTAGAAGGACCGGAGGATTTATTCAAATATGCATCCGAGCACATGGAATTAAAATCCAATAAGTGGACTGGTCTAAGTGTTACAACATGAAAAAGAGAAGAATATATTAAGAGCAGTCTTCAGACGGATGGGTACGCCTCCTAATATAACTCAGAGCATTTATGCTTAACAGGGTATTTTGGTATGCTATTATGTTTATTTTTTCACTGCATAGCATTCCTGAAGCATATTTGATCAAAAGATTTGATGTGCCAATGCAATTCTTTACCTTATTGTATGCCAATGAAATAGACACAACACCTCTCATGAGATCTGGCCTAAATAATGGAGCTCAAGGCCATACATTTCATTGGGCTGCATATAGTATAGAAAATGTTACAATGTCTGGATTTGAACAACAACTATCTTACTACACACATGGAAAGAACCAGATAGATAGCTTACCTATATGTGCTTCACTAACAATCGTCCACTACTCTATATCATGCATTCCAACATAAAGAAAGAGAAACATCTCACAAATGAATGACAATGTGGTGAAGAGTTGGTACACGGGCGTTGTAACATCTTCCGCAGGCCGAAAAAACTATTACAATCTTTCCTGCGATGTTCATGTGATGGAAGGACACGTTAATATTGACTACGGAGTGTATGTGTATATGCATGAGCGTATGCATCTGTATGCATCTATACTTATTATGATATTGTGATGAAACACATAGGAGGAAAGATTGTAATAGCAAAAATTAGGCAGCTTTTAATCATTTCCTTTTATGCATTAATTACAAGTTTTTCACACGCACATGCATAGCTATAATTAGGTAGATTCTCGTTTTTTAGGGAATGTTTCTGTGCATGCATTCTAATTAATGCCTCCATCCAAATGAGAGCAAGTGGTCGCTGATTCACACACAGTTATAGGAAATTAATTAGTACACCGCAATAACTTTCCAATTAAGTATTGCAAACGGTTATACCCGGTAGTGTCTATACCTACCACGTCGGCACACATCCTAAAGCAATTCGAAGGTTGACAGGCAAGGAGCTTGGGCACCTAGGTATCTCAAACTGTCGTCCTATATATAGATAAAATGTTTGGAGCACCTAGGTGCCTGGGCACCTAGGCCCATGGTGCATGACATACCTATCCGTGCATGATGTTCCTTCCTTAAAATAGATGTTTCCAATTTTTGTTTGCATGTACTCTGATTGGTTTCCAAAAAAGTAATATTATATTTTTTTTCCTAAGCAACATTCTGTTCCAAAATACCTCGAGTATGTATACACACCTAAGATATTTTAGGTTATGTATGTATATACCTACTGATTTATTCAAGGTATTAGACATTTATTTCCGATTGTGTATATACCTAGTGATATAGACCTACTGATGTATATACCTCAAATATTTTGGGTTATGTATATACCTACTGATGTATATACCTAAGATATTTTGGGTTATGTATATACCTGCTGACATATACCTATTGATGTATATACCTACTAACGTAATTCATGTGTCCAACACTCATATTTTTTTGAATTAACACTTGTATTTTCTAATGATGTACTTTCAAGGTATTCGTCACTTATTTATTTTATTGATGGGACGCACTTTTTGAAGACTAGTTTTCCTATTGTATGTAAGGTGACAAGATAATCTAAAACGATATCCTAATTATTTTTTACTTTTTTGGACATATACATACCATGTAGACATCCAGACCCGATATGTTTACGTACATATACCTAATATAATGTACCAACATCTGGGTTTTTAATACACGTATTGCCTTCAATACATACCCCGAAAATTTTGTAGTTTTAGTGGTGACATACTCAAAAATAATAATATACTCTTTTTTGAATATAAAGTATATGCTTGAAGACATACCCATTAATAGTATTGGACACATACCCCAAAATGATATACTTTGAAAGGAGACGTGCTCAAGGACACGTACGTTTTATACCCGTACATACATGGGTATTTTTCCATGGAGACAAAAGATAACCATACCTTATATACCCAACACGATGATATACCTAAGTATATCACTGTATATATGACTTCATATTTTATTATTAAAAAAGAAAGTAATGCATGAATAAGAGAGGAAGAAGGGCACGTGTCATGGAGCATGCATGGCCTTAATGGACCATTAATTGATGATTTCTCTATCTTTCCTAGTCTGGGAATTAAGTGTCCATATAAAGCAATAATTAGCAATAATTCTTTCCAAATAAAAGAGGTAACAATTTTCAATTATTGTTAATACTAGTCACACATGCACACATCTCAATGTAATCCAACGGTTTCTAGGCAAGGTGCCTGACAATGTGGCGAAGGCGCCTGTTGTGCATACAATGGCATAAGCATCAGCAAAGTTTAGATGTCAAATTCATATGCAAAGTCACATGTATTTCTGATACAAACAATACATATATATATATACCAACTTGATTGTGACCCTGGAACTTTCTGTTACTTAGTGCCTGTAATAATGCGACATTACAAAGTGAGAATACCACTCAAATCAAGCAACTACCACAAAAAGCAATGACTCAACATCAATTATAGCTAGTTGATAGTCACAAATTAAGCCACCCAGAATTCAAATCCACAAATCAATTAGCTTTATCACAGCATGGTTGCCTCAAAAATGTCACCCGACTAAATCCCCACTGATAACGGTTGGTGCATTAATAACATCTAATCGATTAGCATACCTTCAGCAACCGAGCACATACGCCAGCTGCGAACTCCTTCCCGGAGCAACTGTGTGAGCCAAGAACATGGGGCGATGATTACGGCAGGCACGTCGACGCACTGGATCTCAGTCCAATTCGAGATGCCTGCGCCTGCATCGTGTCCAGCACCTCACATCTCGATATACTTTGGGGCAGTAGGATGGCGGCGACAGGGTCGATCTGGGGAAGAGCCGCGGGGTTGGTAGCGAGGCAAGGCCGCGGTGGTGAGAGGAGGCAGCGGCCCGAGGCCATGGTGGGGATAAGGGCCGACGGGGCATCGCCGTGGTGGGGATAGGAGGAGATGGGGTGAGGCCATGGTGGTAGGGCGACGTCGCAGGAGAGGATGCGGCGTGCTGCAGAGCAGCAGAGGAGGCGGCTGACGGAGAAAGCAAAGTGATGAGTCTCACCGCACACATCACTGGAGAAAGCCAACCACTCCTCATTGGGATACCTTTCACCGGCTGCTCTTTCTATTATTTTACATTTCACCTGCTGCTCCTTATTAGTGTTCCTCTGGTTGCTTTTTTTCTTTTGCAATCCGACCTCCGGTTGCTTTTGTGTGGCCTAATTACTTCACCAAGATTTTTTTCTTTGGTTAATTACGCCCCCAGATTAAACAGATCATCGACCAAATGGATCATCGGCGTGTCTCTTTTGTTTTATTTTTTATATCCATGGTCGACATCCCATTTGGGGAAGTAATAATTATATGAATTCCTCTCAAAAAAATTATACGTTGACAAATTCATTTTTTGTTGTTAGCCCTTTTGTTAATTTGATTTATAATAAAAAATATGCATTCATAAATTCAATTATTTTATTGATAGCCCTTTTGGTCATTTGATTTATATTAGCGGCAAAGTTGTTCAATTCTTTTTTTATCGAGCATGTCCGATATGACTTTGTGGTACAGTCATCATTAATATTTTTATATTAGCGGCAATCAGTTGCTCAAACCCTGCCTTCAAGCACGACATTTTGATATGGGGAGGCAAAGTTTCTGCTATTTCCACAAACTCATACGGATAAGAATCTTGTCAATACATCACAATCTTAATTGATTCATTCAATTCGCATGTAACATTTCATACATGCAGCCCATGTCTGGTTATTGGATTTTCAATTTAATGCACTCATGGCACGATTGGACGCTACATTTTTCAGTACACAAGGTAATTATTGGCACCATGCTCATTTCTACACACGTTACGCATATTTTTTAATAACAATGTTATATAATGCATATGTAGGATGATTTTGAACTGATGAAGCGATTTTTGCTTCATATTTTGAAGTATGAAGAGAATGAAGTTCCAAACAATATCCCAATCTTAGAACGAAGCATTATAGATCACATCAAAAGATGGACCTTATAGAAAGGATCATCATCAACTAATGATTGATAAAGTTGCTTAGTTGTTATTTTTAAGTATTTTTTGTAATAAGTAACAATCACAATACATTTATATGATCGTTAATTTTAGGTGATGACATGTATATCGGTCGTGTGTTACATGCGCGAGTTTTTTTCATTTTGTTTTTGAAATTTTGGGATCACAACATTTCAACAATGGAAGTCTTTCACCGGTCAAACAAGACCTATGACTTAATCTAAAATAAATTATTATATTGAAATCATTGGGCGTGACACGCATTTAAATGTTCAGATAAAAACACAATACGATGTTCATGTTTTTAGTGTAGTTTAGTAGGATACGTGCGTTGTACGTGCACATTTACTAGTAGGTTCAAAGGGTTGTTATTTCTCCTTCGGATCATAGGTCACAGAAGGGAAACTAGTTCAATATTTTCTAGGCAGAAAACTAAGGTAATAAATCTTGTTCGGCGCTATAAGCATCAAATAGATTGCAATTGCTAAGCAGAGCATACCCCCAGTGTGACGCCCCCGGTTCAATCATACACGCAAATGTGTATGATCAAGATCAGGAACTCACGGAAAAATATCACAACACAATTTTAGACACAAATAAAAAAATTACAAGTTTTATATTACAAGCCAGGGGCCTCGAGGGCTCGAATACAAACGAGTCAACGAAAGAAACAATATCTGAGTACAGACATAAGTTAAGCAAGTTTGCCTTAAGAAGGCTAGCACAAAAGTAACGACGGTCGAAGACAGTGGTATCCCCAGCCCACCATGGTCGCATTTATTCTAGATTTATTTTAGAATTTCCGGTGATGTGTGTTCAGTGGGACGTTTTCATCGACTACGAGGCGTCTACAGTGACTTTTTAAAATTTCAAGATGATGTGCCGGCTCAGTCTCTCAAAGATACTCAAAGGGGTAGGGTGCATGTGTGCGTTCATAGGGAATGAGTGTATGCGTGTAAATATGAGTGATTGCGTCTGTACTATGTTCAAGAAAAAAACTATAACAGCCGCAGCAGAGCGCCCCGTACCATCTAGTTTTAATAATTTGGTTCATCATGCTATAAATTTTTTTCCATCTAATGTAAAAATATGTATTGTTTGATCTTAGAGTTAAAAACATGTATAGTATTGGATGGATACCAACCTTGAATCCTCATAACATCGACCAAGTGCTAAGAAATTCTCGGATGACTGGAAATAAACAGAAGGTATCTTTTCTTTGCCGGTGAAACAAAACGTATGTAGCTAACATGTACCTTGATGATTCTCTTGATTTTTAGAGCTGGTGAACTCACGTACTTGATTCTAATAAAATATTGGAGTTTCTATCTGCCCCACCTAATGCGGGCATAAGGTTCCAAGTATGTCCCTATTGACCGACGGTATGTCAATTATTGAAATATATACATGTGTACGTATCTATCCATTTATGACTATGGGATTGCTTTTATTTCTGTAAAAAGGCGAGGTAGATACGTTATGCATGTATGATTCATAGTTAGGTACAGAATAAATATCCTGTGAGTATTCTTACATGCAGACGAATTTATTTCTTTTCCTACAAAATGGAAGCTACAACAAAACTGACAATGATATTATCACAAATTAAGAGAGATGACAGTTGTGCAAACACACCAAGATTCATGTATGTTATCTATGTTACATACTTGCCCCAACAAACATACATGTTGGCTACCAAAGTTCTCCATAAAAAACAAAAGGGAACCATATTCATAAATACTGGAGCTTTGCAATGCGGTTGTTCTAAGCGGCAATCATGCCCACAAGCTAACTTTGACCTACAACCTAGAAGGTAGGTTTTTCAAGGTTGAGATGAGCATGCTTATCTTTTATGCATCGCTGATGCAGGCACTACTCTAACAGGCGCGCAGCGGAGCGCACCGTACCATCTAGTTTTAATAAAATGGTTCATCGTGCTGTGGTTTTTTTTTCATCTAATGTAAAAAAAACATGTAGAGTATTGGATGGATCCCAACCTGGCAACCTTGAATCCCCTTAACATCGCCCAAGTGCTAAGATATTCTGGGAACACTGAAAATAAACAAAAGTTCTTTTTTGCGGGAGAAATAAAACTTACTTACCTAACATGTACCGAGCTGGTGACGACGCGACTCACATACTTGGTTCTTATAAAATATTGGAGATTCTATCTGCCCCACCTAATGCGGGCACAAGGTTCCAAATATGTCCTTATTGACCGAGGGCATGTCAATTGTTGAAATATTTTGTACATACATGTGTACGTACCTATTCATTTATGATTATGAGATTGATTTTATTTCTGTAAAAAAATGAGGTGGATACATGATGTATGTATAAGTCAAAGTGTATCATGTAAGTATTCTTAGATGCAGGCAAATTTCTTCATTTCCTACAAAATGAAAGGTACAAGAAAACTGATAATGATATTATCATAAAGTAAGAAAGTAAGAGAGATGATTGCTGTGCAAATACGCCAAGATATATGGTTATCTATGTTACATACTTGCCCCAACAAACATACATGTGGACTACCAAAATTAACAATAAAACCCAAAGAGAAGTATCATAATTACTGGAGCTTTGCAATGCGGTCTTTCTAAAGTGACAATCA
>NW_024115827.1:0-29038 GCF_003073215.2 Triticum urartu | reverse complement strand
TTCCCGTCGGGCATTCTAGTATACCGTCGGGTATTAGTGGTAATACTCGTGGGGTGAAATTAACCGTCGGCCATTATAACTACCGTCGGCTATTACTGTAATACCCGACGGTCCGTCGGCTATTAGATTTCACCGTCGGAAATATGGGGATTTCTAGTAGTGAAAGATGGGGTGGGGGGAAAACTAAACCCTATATATGTAAGTTGACTGAAAATAATAATATGTTTCAGTAGCTATATTTCTCCAGTTCCTAACATGGTTGTAGGCTAGATGTTCCTGTTGCTTTGTCTTGCTATAGAACCTGCCCCTATTCATCTGTTACACATTTTCTGTAGCTATTAAGGAAGAAAGTAATGAACATTCACAGGTCAGAGTCTCCCCATCAGCATTTGATGGCAGGAGCTGCTGCTTTACAGAAGATGGATGTGAGACCAAAATCATATTCTACCAACTTTTATTTACAGCATATTATCATTTAGCAGTACGTTGGTTGTGCCTCCCCGTGAGCAATGGAGATCTTCTGTAGATGTACTACATGCAGTTCTGTCAGGCGTTAAACTTCTCAATGGTTGACCATGGAAAATCTGTGTAGCTCTTATTTCTCCATATGTTTCTTGTTTCAAGGAGAGTTCTTACTCCTTTTGAAATTACCATCTTTAAACATTGTAGATTCCAATCTCTTGTGTAATTACATCAAAGACTGTTTTCGAATGCTTATTTATGTACGAAACTCCCTGCCCCCTCCTTCTGTTACATGTGTTGTTCCCTTGTCATCAGTGAGCTCCAGAAAACACAACTACAAGGTACAGAATAGTTGCCACTTAGTTAACATTGTAGACATGTTAGTAACACTATAATGTTGGACAATAAATGAATTCGACTACATCCAAAGGAACTTATCTTGCTTCCAAGAAGAGTAAAATCATCTTTAATAATTTCCCAAATTTTGCTAATATTCATCTTTCTTAACATGTTTGGAATGTCGTTTCCTCCAAAATGCAGCATCTACCTTCCATTTGGAGCATAGGATGCATTTTTTATCAGTTCCTAACTGAAATGATCACTTTTATGATAAAAATGCTATCCATCAGTTAGACTTAATTAATTGTCTTCTAGGCACACCTTCAAATATATACAAGTTCTCTGATAAGGTAGTCGTGGGAAGACTACATTTTTGGTTTACATTGTAAAAAAATTCAGTGACTACAGATTTGACTTTCTTTTTTGCTTCTTTACAGCTTTCAGGTCCTAAATGAGAAGGTAAGGATGTACTTGAGCAGTATCAGAAGACCCAGTTCCATTATCTCAGAAGCCAGAAGTTCCCCATTTAATATCTTTGGTTCTGAAATTTGTTTAAGAAAATGGTCATTTTGCTATTAGCAGCACGATTATGTGTCAATTGTAGATTCTTAATTACTTAGAATTATTTTATATGTTTGATTCCTTCGGTTCATATTGATTCAACAACAAAATATTTTCAAGATTGATCCGTTTGAGGATCAAATTTCGAACATGTTAATTGATGTGGTATCAAGCTAAGTCTGTTGATACCTTGCTCTCCTTTTTGCTTTGCACAATTAATCTCGTCACGGGAGATGTATATTAATCCTCGAGCTTTGCTCATTTTATCTTTTAATTTCATCATAGTTGATAGATATTGTGCCATGCGTTCACAAATTACATGATCATGCGGGTTGACTGTTTCTCCCGTTGCAACGCACGGGCCCTTTTGCTACTTACCTTAACAACTAATCAACCTCCTGATTTCTAGGGTGGGCCCGTGCCCCAACTAATGACAAATTAAAACCTGACAAATCGGCAATCACTTAAGGTACGTAAGAATCCCTACGTAGGTGTAGCATTACTCTGTTATGATAGCTTTTAATTCAATAACTCTACACCTAGGAACGTGTTACTAAATTGTTGTGTAACCTTCCTCTATATAATCTTCCACCCTCACTACAGGAAAAACACATGTTGCCTTGTATCATTTTGTAAGTCGAGTGCTAAAACAAGGGTTCACGGCTTACGTAACTATACACCGAGTATCTTCCACAACGTACACGGCAAAGAGAGGAAACGCGGCTTACAGCGAAGTACGCCGTAAGGCTCCTGAAAATGCAATCGGGGTATGACGACCACTCGGCTTATCACGCAGTAAGCCGAAAGGCTCCTGAGAATGCACTCGGCGGACATAGGAGGAGCAGTGGATCAACCCATGCTTTGGGTCAAAGGTTGGCGCATATACCGCGAAGTTCAAGGTCGTGAATAGGCCCGACTCTGATCCACTTTTACAGGACATTGACCCCGAGATTGCCCTCCTAGTGAGAGAAGGCCCGAGGAATGGTCGACCATTGATTGGCGATGGTTCCATCCACAGGAAGAAAATTCCAAAACTAGCCACGATCCGTGCCAGCAGGACGAGCTCGAAGCATGGTATAGAGCGTCTCCCATGACATGCCATGGACTTGATCACGCAATTCGAGGTATACCCATTTTCATTCATCTTCATTTTGATTGCTTGTTTGCATTGTAACAGTGACGAACTTCTTGTAATGGCATATTATAGGCCCGCCTGGATGAAGAAAACAAAACACGGGAGGAAGAAACCAAAAAGCGGGAGGAAGTGACCAACCGTAGGCGGGAAGCCGAGTAAAAAATGTCATCATTGGAGCAAAGTTGATTCAACAACAAGAGTTCGTGATTAGGTAGCAACAAGTCCTCGGGAGGAGGATGATGATCTACGACTCCCACGTAGAGGTAAGTCCTTGGACTCACTAGCTACTTGCTACATCATTGAATATCCAATGAGATTATTTAGATCCATTCAACTAGGCAATATCATGTAACCTGACTTGCTGGAAAATAATGTGTAGACCATGAGTTCGAGCATCACAACTGAGGAGGATCTTCCTCCTCTTCCTAATTTTAGCTTTGTAAGTCTTTCGACTTTTCGATCATTCATCTTACCATGAAATATGCTTAACATCTCATGCGTGCAGATGCCTCCGTTGGTTGGATCCAACAACATGCCTCCTTCAAATGCATCGTCTACACCTGGGCAGTCAAGTCAAATGGCACCTACTATGGCTACGGGTGGTTTGATCCAGGCCCCCACCCAAGAATGACCACTCAAGGTATTTTTTCGATGCTTGTGCCTTGTTGCTTTAATTTTCTTAAACCCATGAGAATGCATGAAATCTTGATCTAGTCCTCACAACTTTGAATTTGGCAATGCATGCTTCTGCCTTATTGATGTATATATAGTGATCACAACTTAGCGTCATTGTGAACCTTATCGATAGTTAGCATTTTAAGCTCCGAAACTCATGCTTGTCGTCATGAACTTGTAGGTTTGCAAAGAGGATGCCATCGACGATGAACTCATGGTTGTGAATTTATGAACAATATGCTTATATTTGGTGTGAACTTGATGGATATGTGCAACTTTGTTGGATGTGTATGAATGCTGAACTTTGTGTAACCAACAATAAGTTATTCATACACATCCAGGGTGCATATAGTGATACTATTCATCACCCAGGGTGCATAATAAGTTATTCTTCATCCGAGTTAATCTTACGATGATTTCATAATTAAATTACGTTTGAAATTCAAATAGTTACATTCCTATTGATTCACTACATAAAATTTTGCATAAGAAAATAAAAATATAGATCATAAGATAAGAAAATTTGTAGTTTATGTGTATTTTACACTATGTTTTTACGTTTGTAATTTTACATAACATAAAATATATTTTACGACGATTATATATTTTCTCACGGTCTCGTTGGAAATAAGATAAAACTTACGGAACGTAAAATTACGGTGCATTGATGGTAATATATGGATGTTGCACTTAGTTTGTGGAGATACTATATACTATGTTGTTGGATATATGCATGTTGAGGTTGGTGAAGCCATTTTCAAATTGCAGGGCTGACACAACAAAAAAATAAAAAATAAAAGCAGATTGGCCTCTAAACCAATGATAAGTCGTGCCACCCAGGAAAAGCACTCGGCTTACATATAGTCAGTCGTGTCGCCCAGCTCAAAGCACTCGGCTTACATATAGTAAGCCGTGTGAGCCAGCTAAAAGCACTTGGCTTATGTCTAGAAGAGAACCAAATGGTCTCTGCTGTCGTATGTATAAGCCGAGTGGGACAAGGAACACTGGGCTTATAGGGGACACGTGGCAGTGCACGGAGTTCTCGCCTTGCCTGAGAAAGCCGTGAAGAACACTCGGCTTACGTGTCGCCGGAAAAATTGAGCTGCACACGGCGTGCACTCGACTTAGATAAAGTCGTGAATCTCCGCGAGCACTCGGTAGTTGTCTTGCCACAAGGCGTATCCGTGCAGTCCGGTTTACATGTAGGCCGTGAATACTTCATGCACTTGGCGAACGCGGTACACGGCTCATAGACATGTCACATGGTGTCCCCATTTGTTTTACCGGTCGTGATGTCACTTTTTCCCGTGTGTCACTACTTTATCCACGGCTTAGTTGTGTAAGCCGTGTCCCCGATAAGTGTCACTCGGCTTATAGTCCATAAGCCGAAATAAACTAAGCCATGAGCTCGACACTGAGTGTAACACTCGGCATACTCTTCGCCGTGGTTAAAATGACCTTCGCCGTGTATGAAATATACACGGCTCAAACTAGCTAGTCCTAGACCATTGGATTAGAAGTACAATAGCCGTCCAATCCGCTAGTATGGCCCACACATGATTTGTTAGATTGGTTAGTCAATTGATTGCTTCCTGTAACAGCTTTCGCTAA
Organism: Triticum urartu; assembly: GCF_003073215.2. Classification (NCBI taxonomy): domain Eukaryota; kingdom Viridiplantae; phylum Streptophyta; class Magnoliopsida; order Poales; family Poaceae; genus Triticum; species Triticum urartu. Next base: position 24,255 of record NW_024115827.1, on the reverse strand, counting down.
ACACGTCCACCACCTTTGCTGACTCCCTTTGCTTCCTTGACTGCTTCCTTTTATTTTGCGAGAATAACTTTGGATCTATTTGTCAACTGTCAAGGTAGTAAAAAAAAACACCAGAAGTAAAAAGTACATGTAGGTCCGTAGACCATCTAGCGACGACTATTAGCATTAGAGCGAGCCGAAGGTGTGCCGCCATCTTCGCCCCTCTCTCATTGGAGCCAGAAAAACCTTGTTGTAGTGGACAATCAGGAAGTCGACGTGCTAAGGTCCCATTGAATCAACGCATCAAAACAGCATCCGCCGCGATGAAGAGAAGCGTAGATCAGAAAGATCCAACCTGTAGACACACGAACACAGACGAACGAAAACAAGATCCACGTGGATCCACCAAAGACAAACGCCGACCGAATCCCGCAAGATCCGGCGGAGACAAATCTCCAACGATGCTAGAAACACCACGAGACGGGGACAAGGCGGGAAGAACCTTATTCCATCCGCAGGGAACCGCCGCCCTTCGCCTTTCTGATCAGGATACAAACTCTAACAAAACTCAAAAGAGTATGAAAAAACGGATCCCTCCCGCTGGCAAGGGCCGGGATCCGTCCTTGACTCCTTCCTATATACTCCCTCCGTTCCAAAATAGATGACTCAACTTTGTACTAACTTTAGTACAAAATTGAGTCATCTATTTTGGAACGGATGGAGTTATACGTAACAGCTGCATCGGACTGGTTCTCTGCCATGTGGAGTTGTTTGACGTGTGTAATTCGTGCATGCATTATCGTGGAAGACTGGCACTACTTGGCCGCTAGTTCAAATTGCTTGTCCATAAGTCACACTAAATATCTTTAATTTCAGATTTTTTTTTCTGGTAAGTTGCGATTAGCGTTCATCACATATTACTGGAGATGCATTTTTGGGCAGCCCAACATCCTAACGTGGCATAGAAGCATTATTCTTTATCTATAGAAGCATTCTATTATGGTGAGAATGAGATGGAACCACATTCTTCGATTGTATGATAGAAATAATTTTTGTATCAACGGAAGCACTATTTCTATGCAATGGAAGCATCTCGACAGAAGCATTTTTTCCATCTAATCTCTTGTGTTTTCATGTTAGCTTCTTTTGAGGTACATTATTAAACGATTTTTCGTAGACAGTATTTTTGCTTCTAGTACATAGCGAATTTGCTTCAATGAAAAATGCATCTCATGTAACAACTTATTTTGGTTTTAATGCGGCAAAACTTTGCTTCCACCAGCAAGATAATTTGCTTCGATCTCAACCAAATTTTTTTTGACGTAAAATAAAACATGTGTCCAAGCACTTCGCTTTCGTGTAAGAATTTGTTAACATATCATAAATTTGGGTCCCATTTATATTTTTATCAAGTTTCCAACACAAGAAATTTTGCTTCTACCCAATACAAAACTATTTTCATTGTAAAAATAATTTCCTTCTAACTGAACATAAGTTTGCTTTCTACTTCCTTTGTTCATACAATAAGTTCCAAACATAAGACATATTTATTTCATTCAAGTCACAAACAGTGTGTACTATGCTTCCTTAAGTCAATATTGTATGTCCGGTGAGGTTAGGGTTTCTCATCGTGTGGCGAGATTTGATGTCAGGTGCTTCTGATCTATTCAAGGGTTCAACAACGACGACTGCAGCTCTAGGGTGCAGGTCCTTAGGGGCACGTGCATGAAGACTTTCCGGCTGTCATCGACAAGGTCAAGCCAACTCCTATAGGGGAGCGGCAACAGCAGTGCGTCGATAGCTCGTTCTGGTGGCAGTAGTGATCGTTCGGTGGTCTCAGTATCTTGATATAATTTTTATTATGTTTGAGAAACTTTATACTTTCCAGTGAACATTGATAATAGATATGAACCAGTTTTGCAAAACAAATATCCCTATATAGTTCGTACTAGAAACCATAGTTTAGAAAAATCAAACTGGTGAGCTTAGTGGTTCAGGTTTTTACCGGTCGAACCGCCGGTTCATTCGGTTCGACGTTGGTTCGGTAGGTATGAATTTCTAACAGAATAATGGTTAAGTAGTGGATTTCTTTCATGTATACCACATCAAACCGTAGCCCATCTGGTCACTAATCCACGTTATCAGCTTTGGCCCATAGCAAGGTGGTGTTGGTTCAAATCCTAACACTTAAAAACACTTTTTCCTATAGTCATAATTTTTCCCGTTGAACCGGTCCGGTTTTATCACCCGGTTTTCCCAAAAAACCGGGCGATTTGACCGGTTTTACCGGTCCAAATGCGGAACAGCCCGCGTAGCTTAAAAACCCGATAGTGTGCCGGTTTCCGGTTTTTTCTGGTCCAACTGGCGGCCCGGTCTGGTTTTTTTAAACTACGCTAGAAACAATGTGGGTCAATTGTCTGTTCAAAATCTATATTTATACTTATTTACTATTAAAGGGAATAGGTATTCTTAGTTTGGTTTAGTCCTTTTTGTTTGGTTTGAGTGCACGCTAAAGTTTTGTATTGTTGGCTCATACACACGCTAAGCGATCTGGGCCAGGTAATTGTATGTTGATCGGTCTTTTATGGGCTTTCATAGAGACCACGAAAAATATATTTTTCTATAGTCATGATTTTTCCCGTTGAACCGGTCCGGTTTTATCACCCAGTTTTCCCAAAAAACCGGGTGGTTTGACCGATTTTCACCGGTCCCATTGCAGAATTGTCCGCGTAGCTTAAAAACCCAATAGCGCGCCGGTTCTGGTTTTTTCTGATCCAACTGCGGCCCGGTCCGGATTTTAAACTGCTCTAGAAACAATGTGGGTCAATTGTCTATTCAAAATATATACCTACTATTAAAGGGAATAGGTATTCTCAGTTTTGTTTAGTCCATTTCGTTTGGTTTGAGTGCATGCTAAAGTTCTGTACTGTTGGCTCGTACACCCGCTAAGCGATCTGGGCCAGGTATTTGTATGTTGATGGGCTTTTTATGGGCTTTCATAGAGACCGCGCAAAATATTTGGGTCAAAATAAATCAACATTGTAGGAATTGAACATAGGACCTCCTGTCTGGCTCTTCAATATAACAACCAACGACCTATGCGCCTTTCATATTTACGAGTGGCAGTCATCATGTTTAGGGCGAGCTAATTAAGCGAATGAGCTAATTAAAGCAAGGATAGTGGGCTTAAATAGAATATTTAAATGAATGTGGCTAATTAAAGAAAGGATTATGGGTAAACTGGTGGAATAACTAAAATAAAAATTATGGTTTTAATAAATTCTACATGAAGAATTTAAGGTAAAAAGATAGCATAATTAAAAGGAAGGATCTGTAGGCTTCAATGTCTTAGGGCCACTAAATTAGAAAATGAAGGATTTAATTCCCGGCCAAAATGGGTGAGGACATCATGGTAATTAATAGAAGGATTATACTTAAATGTCATTAAAAAGGATTATACTTAAATGGAATCAGTAGGAGATTATGCCCGGCAAAGAAAATATGAACACGGCTCAATTGCATCGTATTTTTTATGTACATTTTGTAGAAGGATGTTGCGTTGCAGCATGTTCTTCATAGTGAATCCGGTGTTTTGTAACATTATGCTTGCACAAAACATCAATTTTTCCCGTTACAACGCATGGGCATATGTGCTAGTAATATTATTAAATAAATATTTAAATTTAAAGCTCTAACTAAAAAAATCTTTTTTCCAGCCACTTCTTCTTTGAAGGATTTTGATTGACGTGGGGCATATATATATCTATACCTATACCTACTAATAAAGTAAGGTGGGTTTCTCCAATTTTTTCATCCGTTCACCATCAAAAATATTTTTCTTTTATTTGAGGTTTGAGGTGGTACTAAATATTTTTGCATCCGTCCGTTAGAAAAGAATAATGGTTTGTCCAGAACTTCGTATCTGGGCCACGCGCGCTATGGCCCAGCGAAACCAGACCAATTAATTTACTGCCCACGTAGTGGGGAAAACACTATTTGTCGTGCCCTGCGCCATATAGTCGGGGCTTCGCACAAAGCGCCCAAGACTGGACCGGCCCATTTTCTTTTTTTTCTTTACTTATTATTTTCCTTTATCTTTCCTCTTTATTTTTTATTGTTTCAAATTGAACATTTCTTTTGCTTTTTTTAAATACAGAATTTTCAGAATTTCAATTTTGGTTAAATTTTCGAAAACATTTCAGAAATTTCAACAAATACTTTTTTGAATTTTAATTTTCTCGCTACAAAAGTTGTTCAAATTTCAAAAAAAAATATAGTGTTTTTTTCAAATTTTCTTGAGGTTTTCAGAAAACTGTTACATTTTGAAATTCGACAAATATTATTGTTTTACTAAAATGTTCACAAATTGAAAATAATGTTCGCATCTGGAAACCCATTTTCTAAAATTGTTCTGAATGTTGAAAACATGTTCCTATTTTTTTAAAAAATCACCAATTCAAATAATATTGCTGATTTAATAAAAGGTTCATGTTTTTCAAAACAAATTGTAAATTTCAAAAAAAATGTTCCTATTTCATATTATCTCTCCCGTTGCAACGCCCGAACATATGTGGTAGTAACATAAAAAGCCCAGTGCCCAGAAGGTCTCCCCCTTTCGACCCGTTTTTAATCCCGCCAGGTGCCCACTTCCCGTTTCCCGGCTACCGAGCCCTCTCCTCTACCCCTCGCTGGTCACACCACCGGTTTCCCCACTGCTCGCTGCACTTCCTCTGCCGCCGCCCGGAGGCACCGAAAACATATTGCGGAGCATAGGCTCATGGGCACCCCCTTATCTAGCCATCCAATTCTAAATCGCGATTTATGCAAGAACTTTTCTCTTTTTTGTTTCTCCCATTTAGTTCAACATATGAACTTCAAACTTCTCAGCACAACAAAACTAGAATGTGGGAAAAAAGTTTCAGATCTTTTCATGCATCATAAATACTAAAAATAAGATTTTTTTTAATTAAATAAATCTCATTTTCTATATTTTTGTTGGACCAAAAAATCTGAAAGTTTTATCCCACATTCTAGTAAAAATGGTTTGTTGTCCTGGAAAGTTTAAATTTATATGTTGTTTTGTTTTGAAGAAACAAAAAAGAAAAAAAAATATGTACTAAGTTAGTTGTGTAGTACGGATTTCAAAACAACAATAAAGCATAAAGATAAGAGGTGTCTAGAAACCCAAGCTCAGAAAATCCGCGTCCCCGGAGGCACAGTCGCCATGACAGTGCCTCGAGCGACGGAATCGATTCGCCGCCCGGCACCAGGTCCCCGTCGGGGCTGACTCCGCTGTTAGCCCCCGTCACTGTGAAGGTTAGATGGGGGCTCGGCTGCTGCCTCCTCCTCCTGCTGCTTTTCGCAGGTCCGTTCAGTTCAACCTGTTGTGCTGCGCGCTCCTTCGTTCGAGCTTTTTGATTCCAAGGTCTCGCCTGATCCGGCGTACTTCCTCCGTCCCATAATATAAGAACGTTTTCTAATGTCAAAAACGTTCTTATATTATGGACAGAGCGAGTATTATTGTTATCCTTATCCAGTTCGACTCATGATGATTCGGTAGACCAACTTGAGGACAAATTAGCATTCTCACCACTGCCCCGTTACCTGATTGCATTGCATCTGTATATGGCCTCTGGCTAGGTAAAGTCGTAAAGAGAAGTCCTCCGTAAGGGGCGTTTGGAAATGGAGCATTTCTCGTTTGAACCCAGCTACTCTCATACAACAATGTAGTTCCATCAGTACCCAACAATTAAGTTAACCTGCAGTCAGTCCTGCACACATAAACAATGCCAAGTCTTGCTTGACGGAGTAGTGTTAAACAACCAATCAAAGCTACGTGTTGGTACTCCAATTAACCTGCACCACTACATGGTAGTTTTGACTGCTTGCAAGTCACAGTCTAGCTAGTGCCGCTGGGCTGGGGCAGTCAACCAAGTCGCCATCTCATTCATACAATTTCACTAGAATAAACTAGCTACAGAGAAAATTGGCTGATATGGCTGTCTGACTCTGCTGGCATATATGGTCTCTGTACATTGGAAAATAATCTATAGGAGTCACAGTTGTGCTCAGTCATCACGCACATATGGTACAAGTCTTGTTTCGCAGGAGCTTTTTGTCTTGAACTGTTGCATTATTCGGACGATTCGAGCCTTGACTGTAGACCAGTGAAAAACTTCAAGTAATATGACTTCTGAAAAAACTATTTCTGAACCCCTTCTTTTTATTCCAATTTGCTGGAGTGCTTCCCTCATTATCCATCTCCGGCCGGCCTGACCATTACATTATTGGAGCTGAAGAGTTCAGTCTTGACTCTTCCTATTTTGCTTTGATCGTCCTCTCTATAAAAAGCCTTGCAACAATCCTGCCTTCCTACCAAAGAGAAAAGAAACAAGTACATTGCCGTGTTGGAACTTAGGCCAATGGCTTCAATTGGTTGGGTGCTACTACTCTTTATTGCAGAGCTTTCTGCGCTAGCCACCTCCGGCGCTCACGGTGATGGTAACTTCACTCTTCGCTGCCAGCCAGACCAGGCTGCAAGCCTCCTCCAGCTAAAGAAATCCTTCTCGTTCTTCCACTACCCCAGCGCCCTTGAGTCATGGCAGGATGGCACTGACTGCTGTCTTTGGGAAGGTGTTGGCTGCAGCAACTCCTCGGGCCATGTCACCGCTCTGGAACTCAGTGGGCATGGCTTGTACAGTCAAGGCATTAACCCTGCAATCTTCAACCTCACCTCGCTCCAACTACTCGACCTTAGCATGAATTATTTTGGCGAGTATAGTCTCCTCCAATTCAGGTTTGAGAGGCTGCCCTTGCTCACCCACCTCAACCTTTCCCATTTAGGTTTTCAAGGCCAGATACCTACTGGCATTGGCGGACTTACCAATCTTATCTCCTTGGACCTTTCTGCTAATTATGATCTTGGGGATGTTTCCACTTATGATATCATCACTGGTGACAGGAATAATGTGCTCTACCTGCAAGATCCCAACTTCAAGATCCTAGTGGCCAACCTCAACAATCTGAGAGAGCTCTACCTTGATGGAGTGGATATGTCTAGCAGCGGAGAATGGTGCCATGCTCTTGCTAAATCCCTTCCCCGTCTCCAAGTTCTTAGCTTGAGTTATTGTAAGCTCGTCGGTCCTATCTGTCCATCCCTCTCAAACCTCCACTCCCTAACTGTGATCAACCTCGAGGGAAACTTTGGTATACCTACGGCTTTGGCTCCTTTTCCAGAGTTTTTCATGGATTTTCTCAATTTAAGTGTGCTCCGACTTGCTGCGACAAATCTCCAAGGTTGGTTTCCTCGTAGAACCTTCCAATCGAAAACACTACGTGTTCTTGATTTATCCTGGAATCAGGATCTCTCAGGGCCTTTGCCCAACTTCTCCAACACAAGTTCTTTAGAGACAATGATGCTAGACGGGGCCAGTTTCTCCTTTGGAAAACCAGGCTCTTTTACCAATTTCAAGTATTTGCAAACATTAAGCCTTGATGTGAATATTTCCTCTGTGGAGCCTCAATCTTCACTCGGTATCCACAGGTCTTTGCGGCATTTGGGGCTCACTCAGACAGACTCGACGAGCAATTTAGGGCTCATTTTATCAGGGATTGGAGACGTGCAGAACTTGCAAAGCTTAGAACTCTCTGATTGGCGCTTCTCTCTTACATCTTTTTCTTCGCTTGTCAAACTCAAAAGCTTGAGAAGGCTGTCAATCACTCGCTGCACCTTCACTAGGTCAACGCTATCAACATTCGGTAATCTTGTAGGCTTGAGAAGCTTGGAAGTCTCTGATTGCGACTTTAATGGTCCAATACCATCTGCAATTGGCAACCTGACAAACTTGAAAAGCTTGAATATCGACAACTGTGATTTCTTAGGGCCAATACCATCTTCAATTGGCAAGCTCATGAACCTTAGAAGCTTGGAAATATTTGGTGTTTACAACGATATTGGTAACTTTTCTTACTCTTTTGCACCCATACCTTCTTCAGTTGTCAATCTGAGTAAATTAATAAGATTTGAAATCTCTGATTGTGTGCTTTCAGGACCAATGCCATCTGCAGTAGGCAATCTTAGTAACTTGGAGAGTTTGAAAATATTTGCATCCAATTTTTCTGGACAAATACCCTATGCAGTTGGGCTACTCAAGAAGTTAACATCACTAGATATTCGAATGTCTGGCTTTTCTGGAAGTATACCAAATTCAATATCTAATTTGACTCTCCTAATTGTGTTAGATCTTTCATTAAATGATCTCAATGGTAAGGCTATAATTTGTTAATTCTTATATAAACGTTTTTTCAAGGGTATCGCAACGATTTATGTGACATGAAATTGATGTCACAAGATTTGTTGTCAAAAATATGTACTTATGATTGTGATTTTGTATCATATAAACCAAAAATTAGCAGAGTAGTTTTTGGTCAATGGCTTGTCTGAAAGAAATAAAATATGTCTTATATTTTAACATGCTTTACTCTGTGTGCAGGTGAACTTCCAGCATCTGTTTTCACTATTCCAACATTGCAACGCCTAGATATTCGCTCAAGCAAAATATCTGGCTCTATACAAGACATCAATGCAACATCTTCACACTTGGTATCAGTGGATCTAAGCAGAAATAACTTGATGGGAAATATTCCCAAGTCATTCTTTCAACTCACAAGTTTGGCTTATCTTGATATTTGCTGGAATAACTTAATGGGTTCGGTGGATCTTTCCTCGTTTTGGAGGTTACAAAATCTCGTCCATTTGGGTCTTTCCAACAGCAATCTATCAGTTACAGACATATATGGAGAAGGTAACAACTCTCTTTGTACCTATCTCCCTCGAGTTACCAGGTTGGAATTAGCAAGTTGCAATTTAACAGGATTCCCATGTTCATTGGCACCCCTCAATCAAATGTCTTACTTGGACTTGTCATGCAATAGAATCAGTGGTGCTATTCCAAAGTGGATATGGTCAACATGGAACAGTAGCCTTAGATATTTGAATCTTTCACATAACATGTTCAGCATTATGCAAGTTCCTTCTTATGTTCTCCCTTTCTATAAGTTGGGTGTTCTAGATATCAGTTCCAACCAACTTCAGGGGCAGATTCCTATGCCAAGCCCGTCAGCATTTTTCTTGGATTATTCAAACAACAATTTCTCTTCGTTACCTCCAAACTTCACTCTATATCTTGGCTTTCAATTCAAGATTTCCAAAAACAATATTAGTGGACACATACCAAACTCAATTTGTGATTCACGTACCAGTGTCCTTGACCTGTCATTTAACAGCTTCAGTGGGTGGATACCACCCTGTCTAATACAAGAAGGTTCCATGAGTGTGTTGAGTTTGAGGGAGAATCAATTTGAAGGTGTGTTGCCTAACATTATCAAAGACCGATGTGTGCTTCAGATATTAGACTTGAACAACAATAAAATTGAAGGGCAGCTTCCAAAGACACTTACCAAGTGCTTGCAGCTAGAGTTCCTTGACATAGGAAACAATCACATGGTAGGTACTTTTCCATCATGGCTGGGGGTACTTTCCGGACTCCGTGTGCTTGTCTTGAGATCCAACCGATTCTATGGCTCAATGGGTGGTGATCTTCACAGCGATGAAAAATCTGGAGAATACTTCTTTAGCTTGCAGATTCTTGATGTTGCCTCGAACAATTTCTTCGGCAATTTGAGTCCAGAATGGTTTGATGGGTTAAAATCAATGATGAATGAGTTGAATACTACAGGTGATATTCTCGGGGATAATAATTCATCTGATTCAGGGATGGAAGCAGAAGCTTCATATCAAGATACTGTTACTATATATTACAAAAGCATCTATAGGACATTTGATAAGGTCTTGAGTACATTAACGGTAATTGACCTGTCGAATAATTCATTTGGTGGCACCATTCCTGGATCGCTTGGGAGGCTTACTTCATTACATGTACTAAACATGTCAGGCAATGCCTTCACCGGTGACATTCCGCAAGTATTTGGCAGGATGACTCAACTAGAATCACTCGACCTGTCTCAGAACCAGCTTTCTGGTGATATTCCAGAGGCTCTAACAAATCTCACCTTTCTTGGTATCTTGAACTTGTCCAACAATCAGTTAGTGGGAAGGATACCCCAGTCAGGTCAATTTGCGACTTTTCAAAACAGTTCATTTGAAGGGAATCTGGGGCTGTGTGGACCGCCATTGCCCAACCCCTGTGGCATTTCACCTGCTCCTCCAAGTACTGCGCACGCAGATGATTCGTCTCATGTTGATGTGGTCTTGTTTCTCTCCTCTGGGTTCGGCTTTGGCGTTGGATTTGCAGCTGCCATTCTGATGAGGTGGGGCCGAATCGGAAAATGGTTTCTTAAATCTGCAAGAGCTTTGAGGACTTGATCTGATTGTGGGAGACTGCTTCAAGTGCAATCATGCTTTGCAGGATGGGACCCTATACGTCTTGTGCAAGTGTTGCTTCTAGTGAGGTGTGTGCACCGCTTTCATGTCTTGTCTTCTGTCATGTGTACTTATCTGTAAGATATAGCTTGGCCAAATGGTTAAACATCTTGTAATGTATCTCCTGTCATATCCCGGTTTGAATGTCTTGTGTAGGTTTCGCTTGGAGACAAATCGTGTAACCAGTTTGTAATGTTATTTGACTACAAATAAACTCCATGCGGCCTGAAAAGGGTTATACGCTTCAGCCACACGTCTGATTTCTTATTTTTCTTTTATACTTGTGGCAACATGCTTCGTGTGAAACATAGTTTTTTCCTTGTTTCAGTTACCACAGTGAATATGTGAAAGTGGCCATCATTTTGCAGAACTGTTTCTGCCTATCCTTCCATGGTGTTTACGATTTATTTTGCCTGTAGAGCCTCCAGCCGCAAAGCACAGCTCTGCAGCATTTATTTCCGCGATTTGTTTACATAGTGTTCTATGTATGTATCAAAGTTCTTGATTCCACTTGATCCATTTTCACTACGTGGTTTTTAACCTTGAGCTTTCACAAATGTGGCAACTTTCTCTCTTACAAAAATCGGGTACTACGAGTAAAATATGTTCTAATATAATCATGTGGATAAACAAACCGTACAATGATGTTCAACATGCCCATTTTCATGTGCTCTGTCCTGTACTCGAGCAAAACACTAGGTACAGAAGTATATTTTCCCTTTTTTCCTTTTTTCCTTTTCATTTTTTAAATCAAGAAAATTATTTTATTCATTAAATTATTTAAAATCCACAATTTTATAAAATTTATGAATATCTTTTAAATCAGTGAACTTTTTTTTTGCACATTTCTAATAAGTCCGTGGACATTTTCCTTAAATTTCTGGAATATAATTAAAAAACAATCCTGAACATTTTCTATATTTTTGAAAGGATAAAATTCGTAAAATATTTTAAATGCTAAATATTGTAAAAAATGCGCAAGTATTTTTTATTTTTGAAACTTTTTAATATTCTCGCGGTAATCATGTTTTTTGGCGGGGAGGGAGGACGGTCAGCCCAAGGTACGATATGGGCAACAGCCTAGCTAAGTGGGCTGGCCCAAGAGATGCGCGGGGTGCGCGTTTGCTGCCTATCCAGGTTCCAGCGTGGAACACTTGTTTTGGTGGCTATAGAAAACTTTTGGTTTGCTCTTTCAATAGTACATACGCCGGCTTCGGCAGTCAATGGCCTGTCGTATAGCATCTTTTGCTCAGCCCTTTGTGTTGCGTTGCAAAGAGTCTTATAAAAACCCATCATGCTGTGTTGCACACTTAAAGAGAGTTTCTTTTTAGGATTTTTATAACTACCAAACGTTCGGATTTTAGCAATAGGCAAGAACAATCCTTACTTCACTCTAATTATATACATGCATGCATTAGAATGACTAATTTTTCTTTCACGTGCACTCCTCCCTCTAATTACATGCATATATTCACTAAAGGACGAAAGCTGATGTCATTCTAGATTCTTTCTTTTTTTCAAACTCAAAATGTTTTGTAGCTCAAACCGTCACCCCGATTAAAAAACGTCTTCACAAAAAGAAAGCGTCTCGACGAGATCTTCGAAACTAGATCCCATGTTGATATGTTCTGATGACTTTTTTTTCGGACCAAAAGTTACCACATCCGGGCTACCTGAGTTATCACGTCTGTCATACATAAGTTACCGTGTCATTTACACAAAAGTTTCGGGGGGTATGTTTTCAACAAACTTTTATCCTAGGGGTCAAAAAGTGATTATTATGTTTGCAGCGAGTTATCAGCTTTGTTGTGTATATTACCATCTTGCACAAAGATTATCGAGGGTATCTTTTTCAACAATTTTCATTCCCTCGGTCAAAAAATTACCATGATATTTGTATATGAGTTATCAGCTCTTATGTGTGTGTATTATCAGGTTGTTTACACATTAGTTATTGGGAGGTATTTTTAACAATATTTTTCCATGTTATCAGCTCATGTTATTTATACGAGAAGTTATCAGTGGTATGTTTTCAACGAAAAAAATAACGTCAAAATTATCGTGGTGTCTGTACCTAAGTTATCAGGACCGGAGCCTATATTATCATGCTATTTACACAAAAAGTTATCAGAGTATGTTTTCAAGAAGTTTTCTCATGGGTCAAAGTTATCGTGGTGTTTGTACCTAAATTATCAGATCCGAAAAGCCTATATTACCATGTTATTTACACAGATGTTACTGGAGTATGTTTTCAATAACTTTTTTCTACGGGTCGAAGTTATCGTGGAGTTTATACCTTAGTTATCAAGTCTGAGAGTGTATATTATCATGTTATTTACAAAGAAATTATCGGTTGTATGTTTTCAACAATTTTTCTCATGGGATCAAAGTTATCGTGGTGTTTGTACCCAAGTTATCAGGACCGGTAGCCGATATTATCATGCTATTTATACACAAAAAAGTTATCAGAGTGTTTTTTCAACAACTTTTTTTCGCGGGTCAAAATTATCGTGGTATTTGTACCTAAGTTATCAGGTCCGGGATCCTATATTACCATGTATTTACACAGATGTTACCAGAGTATGTTTTCAACAAGTTTTTTCCACAGGTGAAAGTTATCGTGGTGTTTATTCCTAAGTTATCAAGTCCGGGAGTGTACATTATCATGCTATTTACAAAGAAATTATCGGTGGTAGGTTTTTAACAACTTTTATCCATGGGGGCAAAGTTATCGTGGTTTCTGTACCTAAATTATCAAGTCCAGGAGCCCGATGACATGCATTGGTTGCGTGCTCTGGTCTTTAAATGGAGAGAAACATGCTACCATAATGGAAGCAAGGATTGTGTGCTCTCATTTCAATCCTCTTAATTTTCCAGCCCATTATTTATATTCCTCGGACAAGGTGGAAATGGAAGCAAGACAACGAGACATACTACCATAATGGAGAAAGACAATAGCGCTTTTAATACTATATATACAACTGCCTACTGTTACCAAAGGGCTATTTAAAAGCATAAAATTAGGGGGTAAGACAATAAAAAAAATATTAAGTGAGCAGGTTAATGGGCCGGAGCTTAGTTACGAGAGACTCAAGTCCGAGTCCAAAGGCACCCCACACACACATCAAATTTATTTTCTAGTTTTTTTGTTGTAGATGCAAAGGAGTAGTAATACGATAAAAGCAAGTGTAACATATCTTTAACCACATGAAAGCGTTAGCTGGGCTGGTTATTGAGCCGATCGAACTCGTTCGGATCTATCGACAAGGTGAGAACGTTCGCTCGTTACTTTTGTCGTTCTTTTTAACATAATACAATCAAAGAAGTTCTCAAAAAAAAGAAGAAAAAAAGAACAATCAAAGATGATCACATATATGGATGCCTCGTAGTCAACGAGAACATCTTTCCTCACTGAACGAACATCACCAAAAAGGCTGAATAAGTCAAAGAAAATACAAGCTGAATAAGTCAAAGAAAATACACCACGCGACAAGCGTGGTAAAAGCAATCTCAAATTGACAAAAAAAAGTCAAAGAAAATACAAGCACCAATGCCAGGTCTAAAACTTGAGCTCTAGTTGGTTGGTTTCATCACAAGAAACCTAACCATCTGAGCTAAACTCAGTTCGCCACACTTACAGAGAGTTGAACGTCAGTTAGCAGATAAAGACTATGGATGGAGCTTGGTTTGCCGACACTCCAAACATCTGGTTACCTCCAGCTTTAACTGAAAAAGGTTTTCGCCTCGCTTTAAAAATAAAGCAAAATTGCCAAAGCCACAACAACAGTCCAGCAAGATCATCAAACGCACACCACACACAATAGAGTACACACAAGGTTCTGCTGATGGCACCAACTCAACAAGCCCTAGAAGACAACAAATGAAACAACATAAAGGGCCGAAGCCGTTGCCTCCAGCTTTCGTCACGCGAGAAATCACACACTAGATTCATGATTCTCTTCGGGATCAAAACAGAACAGAAGACCCAAAACGCAACGCCCATGGCACAATATCCCCAAGGGCACATTAATAATGAAGCTTTGTCTAAAAACAACATAAATAGTGAAGCTGCTGACAACATAGTTCGTGAATCGAGATAAAGGATAGAATCTCAAAGCTCAGAGCACTGAACCTTGCTCTCTGAAGAGTGAATCCTGAGATAAACGAATTGACAAGCCCTGATATGTATACTTGCTGCTCCCTGCTCAGGATCAGCGACACCAGCCTTCCTAAATCTCACCGTCCCACAGCTCCTCGTGGGTCTTGTAAACACTCTGTGGATTAACGGCGAAGTTGCCTCTGAGCAGCCTAGCCTGAAGATCACAAAATAAAAATCGTCAGATGCGCCATTTCAAAAAATATACACTGGTTCAACGATTTGTATGCTCTGACTTCCTCAGTACTTTATGATGTTGCCAACCATGTCGCAATAATCACGCTACTGTCTGTTTTGTAAATACCGCAGCCTCTAAGCATCTTTGAACTAAGTACATTGTGTTTTCGTATCCCTCTGCTTAGGTATAAAGTTGCTGCATCTATTATTCCTCCCCTATTTGTGAAAAAAAATACTGAAGGACATGCATGAAACTGCTCGCTACACAAAAATTTCCTGTCCACCAGCTCCCCTCTCGATCCACTATTCCTTTTTCGTTTAACAAAATAAACAACAAAAAAGCATGGACGGCCCCCACCACGGGCGCGGCGAGCCGCCACGTCATTCCCTGCTAGTACTATACATAAGGGACACACAGTGGTGCCCTTTGTAGCAAGCAAAAATGAACATTAGATAAAATCACATGAATTTATTCGGTGCATATATGATAGATACCTCCTTAATTTCCGAGAACTTTGCAAGCATGTCATCTGGAATTGACCAATCATGAACATCAAGGTTTTGCTTTATCCTTTCTTGATTCGTGCTCTTTGGTAGTACGCTGTGACCCATCTGAATGTTCCAGCGCAGAGCCACTTGTGCAGGTGTCTTCCCGAGTTTCTCAGATATTGAGATGATTATTGGTTCTTTAAGGATGTTACCATTCATCCAAGTAGTACCAGGTGAACCGAGTGGCGAGTAAGCCTGCAAAACATATACAGATGAAAAAACAACAACAACTAAATATTCAGCAAAAGCAATCCAGCTTCTTGAGTGATAAATAAGGCACAAGATAATCACACTAATATAGAAATAGCTGAGGTAATCAGACTTACACTAAGATGAACACCAGCTGACTGACAAAAGTTGTGGAGCTTAGTTTGCTGCCAGCAAGGATGGCATTCCACCTGATCAACAGCTGGAGGTACACGAGCTACAGCAAGCAAGTCACCCAACTTCTTTGATGAAAAGTTACTCACACCAATCGCGCGAGCTTTGCCAGCATCATGTAACTTCTCCATTGCCCCCCAAGTAGCAGGGATGTCAGGTGTAACGAAGTTTTCAGGGTTGTTGTTAGTTCCCTTCTTGACTCTAAACGGCCAATGGATCTACAAAATACACAGACAGTCAGAGATTGTAATCAAATTGTTTTGTAAACAAATCATGCTAAACAGTTTCGACACGTACCCATCTAATGCTAAGCTGAAGGTACCGGAAAAAAAAAGATAAAACTCATTGAACAATACATAATCTTTTCTGTAATGTATACAAGAAGCCAAAAAACGAACAACATAACTGATCTTGAAACAATAAACAATTTGACACCAGAAATCAATAACACCCATGTTAATCCATACCAAATAAGATGGAAAAACGTCCATGGGTGTAATATGGCTATATGAATAGACAGAATTCAGGGAATAGGAGCACATTTATTCAATAAATGACACAGAACCATATGCCCAGTTTCAACATTATATATCATAGAATAGCACACAATAGACTAGCAAGGATACATAATTTTGTCAGTAACTATGCTTAACATTTAAGTATGACATAGATCAGACAAGTGATCTTCTCCTGCTGAGGAGACCTTCTAAGAAAATAGAATAAAACGATAATACACAAAAGCAGTGATATCAGTACACACAAAGCGAGATATGAATGATATAGAGGCCAGAATAGAGGGGGTATGATCGTAAATAGGAGATGCTCACAAGATAAAGATCCAAGTAATCAAGCTGCAAATCATTCAGGCTTTCATTTAGTGCCTCTGGCACATCTTCAGGAGCATGATGATCATTCCTGCAACCATAAGGTATCCAAGATCAGTTAGACGTGAACGATTTAAAACTTCAAATAGGCATCTAGATACTCGACCCGAGCTGCAGAGACATAACCACTACGATACCACCAGAGGTTTGGGCTCACCATAGCTTAGAGGTGATAAACAGATCCTCGCGCTTCACTACGCCCTCTTCAAATAGCTTCTTCAGCGCCAAACCGATCTGGATAAAGTAAATAACGGATATCAGGATCTGGATAAAAGAAGAAGCTCTGCTTTTGCATTGAGAAGGTGGAAAACTGTACATCAGCTTAGACAGCTTCCAGAAAAAATAAAAGAAAAGCAACAACTCTATATCTCTGCAAATTACAACTTTCAAACACCTTCGCTCCAGGCAATCCAGAGCACATCAATGTCGTCCTTCAAGAGGGAAATCAGTCTTCACATTTGCCAATTGATCCTGAAAAATCCACTTGTTTCTCTTTTTCCACATATGCCACACTGCATAGATGCAATCCAATCTTCCTCCAAAGCTCCTTCACAAACAAGCAGTGCAAAAAAAAGATGGGCCGCGGATTTGGGTGAAGGTCGCACATCATGCATGTAGGAGAATGGGGCCAATCCATAACCTGTTCTGAATCATGAGCCATGTGTGAAACTTAACCTTGCTTTCAGCTTTAGTGCACCAAATCCCCTGAAGCTCTGGCTGCAAAATGCGACTCTGAAACTGGGCCTCATCTTTTACAGAAATACTTCTTCTATTGGCCTTCCTTCTTTTTTTTTTTTACTTCTTCTATTGGCCTTCCTGAACAGAGCAATGGAGCAACCATCTTGAGGAAAACCCATGCAACCAAAACTGGGTCTTGGAGCCATTGGCAACCGTAATGTTAGTGCAAGCTCTAAACAATTCCATGTCACCATCATCACAGCGCACTGGCGTACCAATCGCCACTCGAACCACGGCCATTGCTCCAACTGTTCTGTAACATGAATCGAGACGATACTGCAAGCAGCACATGTCTTAATGTAAGAGGGGCCAAACGCTGCTTGTCAGGCCTGTGGATGCCATGTCAATCTGACCAACCGAGCTTAAAAAACAGTCCTGAATAAATTAACCCTTTATTTTAATTCCTACGCAGGTTCACTATGAGACCATATCCCATGCCAATATTTTGCTCAATGGACAGAAGAAATTCCTAGTATAACGATATGTTGCTCAGATGATTAAAGGATGACGTTTGCAAATTGCAGTAGTTGTACTCACTCTGCTTTCCTAGTTGCATTTGCAAGGGTAGCAGATCGTGCACGCATTAAGGAGAAAAACAGGGCTGACGAAAGGAACAAGTTTTATAGGCGGCAGCCAGCTGGTAGTTACTCCTACCTCCTTTTCGTTGCCGTAGACTCTGGCGCAATCGATGTGCCGGTACCCCGCCTGCATCGAGGAAGAAAGATCTGGTGTGAACCAGGCAGTAAACAGGGTCGTACGAAGGGGGGAAAAACATGCCATCCATCTGGACGGCGAAGCGAGTGGGGATTAGGAGGGGTTTGCGCGGACCTTGACGGCGGCGTAGACGGCGGCGCCGACGACGCCGGGGTCGGCCTGCCAGGTGCCGAGCCCCACCGAGGGGATCTTGGCCCCAGTGTTGAGCAGGAAGTGCCTCGCCATCGCCGCCTCTCTCTCTCTCTCTCCCGCACGGCACCGGAAGGGGATCGGGGAGGAGCGTAGGCAGGGCAGGGGGCGGGGGCAGCAGCGGTGGGCAGGAGAGGGCTGCGGCTGGCGGGCGTGGCGGCGGGTGGCTCGCTCCAAGTGTCCTGCCTGGGTTTCCTGTTCCCGCGGCCGTGACAAGACCGGCCCCTGCCCACTTTTGTCCGAAGCATGTCCAGGTGCACTTCAGCGGCAAAGATGATTATGCAAATCAGCTTTGTCAATGAAGTGAATTTACAGGTGATTTCAAGCCAACTGAAGCCGGAACAAACAGGGCCTTCTGGTTTTCGCCCAACTTTTTCGCTATCAGACTTTTATTAGTGATGATGAAAGGATCTGAATTTTTATTTAGTTCATTAGTGACAGTGAAAGGATCTGTGGGAGATGCCCCTTGCTCTCTCTACGACGTGGACAAAAAGGTTTCTCCATTTCGCTTCCTTGTGTAGATGCCGAAATAGCTGTTTGTTTGGGCTTCTGGTTTTTTCGTACAAGAATTTGCTTCCTGAAACTGAAACAAAACAGATCCCTAGATACACGCAATTGCACAACACCGAAAATCACTAATTAAGGCTATCTTTTGACCGGACGGTCCGCCGGGTCAGTGACCGGTCACGAAAATGTGACCCAGACAGCCATCTCAGACGGGCCTCCTGGACTGATCGGGATCCCTCATATCCAACTCAAACATGGAGATGCTCGGGCGTGTCCGCCACGCCAGACCAAGCTCACGCTAGCCCACCTAACCGCACATACATTCCTCCCTGTCCACTCGTGGACCAAATCCTAGTCACTTCACTTCACTCGCCTCCACTCGCCTCCACCACCCAATCTCACCTCCGGCGGTCTCTGGCCGTCTTCGGCATGGCGGGCAGCGGGTCTGAGTCCTTCACCTTCAGATCCGTCGACCTCGAACTCATCCCACGCGGTCTCCTCTTGGAGTGGCAGAGCGCAAGCCGGACAACCGTGGACGTCAGCGAGGCAGAGTCGCATTCTTCGGCGCCCATATGGTGAACCAGTCCAGGCGCGCAACCGCGTCGTGGTGGATGTCATCGGCTCATCCCAAAACGGATCCATCATCGATCTGACATCCACCGGCATGCAACGGGTTCTGGGCTCCGACAAGGAAGAGTAGGGCATAGGAGACGGTGGCGCTTTGAGTCCAATGAGCCGGCTAGCGTCCCATGCCTTCCTATATCTTGCCGGCGACTGGACCAACACTCCGGGGAGCGCAGCCGGCCGCCGGACATGGGCACGGCGGGGGCGGGGGAGGTCCCCCTACAGACGACTTTTGCACCGGCATGCAACGGGTTCTGGGCTCCGACAAGGAAGAGTAGGGCATAGGAGACGGTGGCGCTTTGAGTCCAATGAGCCGGCTAGCGTCCCATGCCTTCCTATATCTTGCCGGCGACTGGACCAACACTCCGGGGAGCGCAGCCGGCCGCCGAACATGGGCACGGCGGAGTCGGACGAGCTCCACTTAAAGATCGCTTTTGTATGTAATAATATGGATTTGAGGTTTCTAATTTGAGTATTCGGATATGGAATGCATTATTTGAGACGTCGCCGGGCAGTGTCCGCGGACTCATCCGGGCGCATCCACGGCCGTTTGAGGGGTCAAATTCGCTATGTCCGGATGTAGATACTCTTATATATTTTAAAGCTGCTATATTTTGTTGTGCATAGGTACAAAACTAACCCCCATTCCCAACATATGTATCCTATTTAAAAGCTTTGAGGAGACTACGTATCTGATCAGCCATGTATTGATCACTTCGCATTTTTCGAATACAAAAAAGGCCATTGCACACCAAACCACGATAGCCCTTGCTGCTGCTCTAATTGAACGCTTGATGAATGATGGATACAATGCTTTATAGGAGTATAGTGCTAAAAAGTGTTGGGTGTAAGCAACCCACAAAAAACTTCTGTGGACACAAATGCAAGAATCCAATCGTAGCCGTATATATCCGGTCTTTTTTTTCAAGTCCGCACGATCAAATAGCTAGATGCAAAAGGTATAGACGTTCAAATAGTCGCATGCAGCACAAGTTCAAATTAAAAGAAGTTCAAAAATTACATCCCAGTATTGTTGTCCCCTTTCACCGCCCATTAATACTCAATCAAATATTTCTTCAGCTGCTCATGAGTTGGTCGACGCCGAATTTGTTGATGCATTTGAGTAAACTCCTCAAATGTGACTGAATTCTGGTCCGGAAGTTGGATAGGATCACCCATGTTCTCAAATTCCAGAGTTGTGGCAACATCCTCACCGTCATCCTTGATGATCATGTTGTGCATGATCACACAACATGTCTGTTGGGTTCTACGCTGCGTGCATCGGCTGCAATTTAAAATTTTCCTTACGCGTAGATCAAACAGGAACATGATACGAGAGATGGGTCATAAATTGTTACCACTAGACTTGCAGTGCCGTGCAGCGGAAGTAGAGTAGAGGCAGCGCATCTTCGGAGTCGTCTCCTCCTCGTCGATCTCCCACATAGCCGATCGAATCCCACAAACAGGTTCGCCGAGCGCGCAAGTGCACCACCACTAACGGTATTCGCGCGTGTGGGAGGAACGTCGTGCGGCGGACTGCTAGGTCCGATCACACAATCGGCGACAAGTGGAGGTGGCTAGTTGCAACACATGCAAAGCCCTAGTGATGGTGCTAAAGCGGTCAACCAAATGAGTGTGCCGCACCTCCATTATATATAGGCATCCATCGCGGGCTCAAACATTTGGGCCCGCACAGATCCTAAAGCCCACTAGTCTACTCAGTCACGATATAAGTCCACCTCTGATCGCATCCGACTAGTGTCCTTGGATCCGACCTCGTAGGTTCTTTCCCTTAAGCATGCGACCCCTTAGGTTCAAGTCGGCCTGGTCGCGGGTCGGATCACCTTCGATCTGCTCGTCTGGTAGCAGCCTCTAGCATGGCGTACCAGACACCAAGTAGACAATGAAGTCGGTTGGCGAATCTGTACAAACTGTCACACTTTTGTTCTTTTTGCCACATGATATATGTTGTC
The DNA here is from genome assembly GCF_003073215.2 of Triticum urartu. Classification (NCBI taxonomy): domain Eukaryota; kingdom Viridiplantae; phylum Streptophyta; class Magnoliopsida; order Poales; family Poaceae; genus Triticum; species Triticum urartu. The sequence goes on along the minus strand of NW_024115827.1, from coordinate 2,943 downwards.
GGGCTCAAGGCGAGTTTGTCATCCTTATGCTAACCCGACCTCTTTCTCGTTCCAGTGATGTCAACCACAAACCAGATTATCTCATAATCCTTGTCGCATGGTCATGCTTATCTTGGTCGGATCACATGTGGGGCCCAGAGTATATCTCTCCTGCTCGGAGGGGTGATATGTCCATTTTGCATCATGTTTCCCTACTGTTATTTATATTGTTTTTGGTCACTATTCCACTTTATGATGCAATTCTAATGCCTTTTCTCTCTTAATTTGCAAGATTTACATGGAGAGGAAGATTACTGTGTTGGGAAACGTAGTATTTCAAAAAAAATTGCCTACGATCACGCAAGATCTATCTAGGAGAAGCATAGCAACGAGCGGGAGAGTGTGTCCACGTACCCTCGTAGACCAAAAGTGGAAGCGTTTAGTAACGCGGTTGATGTATTCGAACGTCTTCGCGATTCAACCAATCAAGTACCGAACCCACGGCACCTCCGCGATCTGCACACTTTACCTCGGTGACGTCCCTCGAACTCTAGATCCAGCTGAGGCCAAGGGAGAGTATCGTCAGCACGACGACGTGTTGACGGTGATGATGAAGTTACCGACGCAGGGCTTCGTCTAAGCACTACGACAATATGACCAAGGTGGAAAACTATGGAGGGGGCCAGCGCACACGGCTAAGAAATCAACTTGTGTGTCTATGGGGTGCCCCCCTCCCCCGTATATAAAGGGTCGGCCGGCCTCATGGGGCGCGCCCCAAGGGGGGGAATCCTACTCCTACTAGGAGTAGGTTCCCCCTTTTCCTAGTCCAACTAGGAGGGAAAGGAAAGAGGAAGAGGGAGAGAAGGAAAGCCGCCCCCCCCCCAATTCGGATTGGGCTTGGGGGGGCGCGCCTCCACCTGGCCGCCTCCTCCTCTATTATTTCACTAAGGCCCATTAACCCCCTGGGGGTTCCTGTAACCCTCCGGTACTCCGAAAAATGCCCGAACCTATCCGAAACCTTTTCGGTGTCCAAACATAACCTTCCAATATATCAATCTTCATGTCTCGACCATTTCGAGACTCCTCGTCATGTCTATGATCACATTCGGGACTCCGAACAACCTTCGGTACATCAAATCACATAACTCACAATACATATCGTCATCAAACATTAAGCGTGCGGACCCTACGGATTCGAGAACTATGTAGACATGACCGAGACTCATCTCCGGCCAATAACCAAAAGCGGAACATGGATGCTCATATTGGTTCCTACATATTCTATGAAGATCTTTATCGGTCAAACCGCACAACAACATACGTTGTTCCCTTTGTCATCGGTATGTTACTTGCCCGAGATTAGATCGTTGGTATCATCATACCTAGTTCAATCTCGTTACCAGCAAGTCTCTTTCCTCATTCTGTAGTGCATCATCCCGTGACTAACTCATTAGTCACATTTCTTGCAAGGCTTATAGTGATGTGCATTACTGAGAGGGCCTAGAGATACCTCTCCGACAATCGGAGTGACAAATCCTAATCTCGATCTATGCCAACTCAACAAACACCATCGGTGACACCTGTAGAGCATCTTTATAATCACCCAGTTGCGTTGTGACGTTTGATAGCACACTAAGTGTTCCTCCGATATTCGGGAGTTGCATAATCTCATAGTCATAGGAACATGTATACGTCATGAGGAAATCAATAGCAATAAACTAAACAATCATAGTGTTAAGCTAACGGATGGGTCATGTCAATCACATCATTCTCTAATGATGTGATCCCGTTCATGAAATGACAACTCATGTCAATGGCTAGGAAACTTAACCATCTTTGGTTAACGAGCTAGTCAAGTAGAGGCATACTAGTGACACTCTGTTTGTCTATGTATTCACACATGTACTAAGTTTCCGGCTAATACAATTCTAGCATGAATTATAAACATTTATTATGATATAAGGAAATATAAATACCAACTTTATTATTGCCTCTAGGGCATATTTCCTTCATACTGGCAGCTGGAATTCTGGACCTAAAAAAGCTACAGCAGAGATACCTATTCTATAGATCTCCAAATGACTTAAAACTTCACGGAGATTTTTTATTGTATATATAAAAAATAGAAAAGAAATACCAGAGGGGCCCACCAATTGCCCACAAGGCAACAGGGCGCGGCCACCCTAGGCGCGCCCTGATACCTTGTGAGGCCCACACCTAGCCTCCGGTGCCCATCTTCTTCTATATGAAGGGTTTTGACCTAAAAAATAAGAGAAGACTTTCGGGACGAAGCGCCACCATCTCGAGACGGAACCTGGTCAGGAGCACTTTAACTCTCCGACAGAGCGATCTCGCTAGGGACACTTCCCTGTTGTGTTGGGCGTCATCCAAACAACTCCCATATGACCATTTTCCACTAAGTATTTAGAGTAGAGATATTAACTCATGGAGTAACTAGAGTAAAACATATATCAATGGTATTTAAAATACATGTAGTGATCCGACCTCAAACGGTCAAATCTCTGTGCATAAGTGTCATCCCTGGATCGGTAATGCTGACACACACAGTACTTGAAGGATTTATTGTTGGGGAACGTAGTAATTTCAAAAAAAATCCTACGCACACGCAAGATCATGGTGATGCATAGCAACGAGAGGGGAGAGTGTGTCCACGTACCCTAGTAGACCGAAAGCGGAAGCGTTAGCACAACACGGTTGATGTAGTCGTACGTCTTCACGATCCGACTGATCAAGTTCCGAACGCACGGCACCTCCGAGTTCTGCACATGTTCAACTCGATGACGTCCCTCGAACTCCGATCCAGCCGAGTGTTGAGGGAGAGTTTCGTCAGCACGATGGCGTGGTGACAATGATGATGTTCTACCGACGCAGGGCTTCTCCTAAGCACCGCTACGATATGATCGAGGTGGATTATGGTGGAGGGGGGCACCGCACACGGCTAAG
>NW_024115826.1:0-5607 GCF_003073215.2 Triticum urartu | reverse complement strand
CCATCCCCACCGCCCCGGGCGGGGCGGCGACGCCGGAGCGAGCTCGGCGCAGGATTCTCTCGACGCCGCCATGGGCTGCTTCCTCTCGTGCTTCCGCGGCCGCCCCGACCCGGCCAGCCGGGCCCTCCACGTACGCTCACCCCCACCCCCTGCGATCTCGTCTTCCCTGGACCCCTCGTCTCCGATCCGCGTGCCGATGATCTGTTTCTCCGGGTGTTTCTCCCCTGCAGGATCCGCTCGTGCGCAAGACCCGGCTCGGGGACGCCTTCCTGGACGACCACCACGACGACGGCACGGCGAGTGAGTTTCTGAATCTCCCGTTGCGCCGATCGGATCCGATTCGATCTGCTGATGATGGTGACGGACTGCTGATTGCGTGTTGTTTTGTTTTCAGAGCTTGAGGAGAGCCGGACTCCGAAGGAGGGTCTCGGGAACGACGGAGGGGTCGACGACGACCTCAGGCGAGAGGTACCGAGATCGGCTGCAAAGCGCTTTCCTGTTTCTGTGTTTTTTTAACTGTGCGCAGCTCCGTCGGTATTCAGGCCGTGTTGCCGGTGGGTGGCAGGGAAAAAAAATGAATTGGTTGATGCTTACATTTTGACTTTGACACGTCTGCACTGTCGATGTGGCCTTCATGGATAGACTGTCAAGTCTGTACCTGCTAATCTGCTATGTCTAGACAAACTTTGTAGTTAGAAAGTTGTTCTGCAATTGCCAAGGGGGCCTTCTTAGTACCTAGGATTGGCTGTTAAGTCTGCACTGCACTTTACTAGAATGGAAATCGATGAACTTTATAGTTAGAAGGTCGTTCTGCAATTGCCAAGGGGCCTTCTTAGTACCTAGGGTTGGCTGTTAAGTCTGCACTGCACTTTACCAGAATGGAAATTGTGCTGCTGCCCTAGCAGCAAAATGTCGGAACATTCTCCTTCCATGCATTCTTTGGTTTCGGGAATGTATGGCGGTTGGCTTTTTTGTTTTTAAATTTTAAATCTAAAATTCATCTCCTGAATATGCCATGTTCAGTTGGTGTTAGTTTTGTCATTTGGGCTAACTACTATGCTCCGCACTGTTTAATGTTCAGTGGAATGTGTAAAGTATGCACCTGTGGCAACAAAAATACCATCTACCTTTTAAATACCTTTTAACCTTTTTGCTTGTGGAGACACATCTAGTTGTTGGCCGAATAGGACACGATTTGCGGATTGGAAACCCTTGCTTAGACCATTTTCAGTGGGCGTGCCATAAAAATTTCCACGATAAGTACACTGCAAGTCTAGCAGATGCTAGTTATCACATTTGCTGAAGTCAATGTGCGCTGATTTCAAAATTAAATATTGACTTTTTAGATCCCATCTGAACTTTTAGACTTTGCAAAAATATATGGAAAGATCATGCTGTAAAATGCACAACCTTCTAAAGATTTTGTTGTATATGTCGCATAGGTAGTTCTGAATAATAGAGTTATCAATTAGTGTTCAAATGTATTGCTTGCCTTTCCCCATCAGGCTAAGGCTTTGCTGAAGTCTGTGTGCACTGTCAAGATTAAATCTTGCTCTTTTTCAATTCCACTTCAACCTTTTGTCTTTGGAGAATTATATCAAGGACCATGCTATACAATGTATAACCTCATAAAGGTTTTTCGTATGCATTGTTTATGTAGTTTAGAATATTATAATGGTTAGTTATTGTTGAAATATATTGTCCATCTTTTCCACATATGCATTTGGGCAAGGTTGTTATGTGCATGCAACTTAATACGATATCATGGCCAACAGGTCAACATTTCAAATTTTCAACACCCTGCCAACGCACTTTCTGAATAGTTGTAACCTACGTCGATCTCAAGTCCAAGGATGAGAACAGCCTAGACGTGAGAGGAAGTGGTGAAATATATTATCTGCCTTTCTCCATCAGCTTAAAGCCTTAAACTTCGGAGAGGTGGTTAGGTCCATGCAATTCAATAATTATGATTACAATCTTCAGATATAGGCCAAGTCTAACTGGTTCTCAAATTTCAGGTCTATGCAGTTCAATAGTTAGGATTATAATCTTCAGATATAGTCCAAGTCTTACTGGTTAGCAGATTTTGGCATAGTTAGCACCAACCAATTACAATGAAAAAGTTCTGTAATGCTCATTTGCTTGATATTTCTACATTTATCTCTGCACTGCATACTGATAGATATTGTTACACTTCACTGTTGCAATTCCGTGTTATCTTTTAAATCTTGGCACTCTAAATTATACTAGTAACAAATTCTGACGATGTTTTCATGGAATTCCACTATTATACCAGGCAAATTATCTTAAATCTTGTGGCGCAATATCAGAAACCCCTCCCGAAATTCTGAAAGCATCAAACCAAGTCGAAGAGCGAGAAATTAACGAGGTGTCGTCGTATTGAGTTTGTCTTTGTGATCTTCTTTTCATAAAAATCACCGTCTGACATCTTTTTTCTTACACCCAGTGCAATGAGACGTCCAACAATGCACAGGAGACTAAAGAGGCCCTGGTGTCTGAAATTAAGGATTACTTGTCTGAGGGGTAAAGAACTACTGTACCATCTATGTCCATGATTATTATTTTTTGAACAAGATCATCATGAATGTTGTGATCCTGTAAACTACAGTAGTAAGGTGACGACTACTGTTAGCTGGTCTGAAAACCAATTTTGCTGTTTCTTTCCAATAAAACAGGTTCAACTCCGACGGGCACGATGGTGCTGTGAAGCATGATCAGGACACCGACGAAGGCACTGACGACCATGTCACTGAGGTTGAATCAGCGGCGAGATCATCGTCGCAGGAAAGGTCCTCAGGCCAGATCATCAGGAACCAGAATCCTGATCCTAGCGACTCGCCTTTCCCCACCCCTCTGGTTCTGAGGGACGACATCCAGACCCCTGGATTCACCACACACCAGGGGAACTTCAAGCCCGGGAAGCGCGGGAGGGCCAGCAAGCAGTTCCTGTACCCCGTCCTGCGACCCATCGAGAACAAGCTGCAGTGGACGGAGCTGAGAGACGAGTCCTCCTCCCCCGTGGTCGCCTCTCACCCTCCCAAAAGAAGGTACCTGTCTGCAGATTCCACCGAGAACGAGAAGCCCCATCAGCAAACCCTTCCAGGCTCAGTGAATGCAGACGCAGCGCTATCATCAGAGTCTGCGCCATTTCTGTTCCATGGCGGCTGGAAAGAGCAGCACGCCGAAGAAGTGGCGTGTCCAGAGGATGAGAACGTCAACCAGCAGCAGCTTGTGGGCGGCGGCGGCGTCGGAGAGCTGCTGAGCAAGAGCTCGGAGAACGGGAAGCATGGCGTGGCCAGCCTGTCCTGCTGGCTCAAGACTACGTGTGCGGATGGTGAGGGTGAGGGCCAGACTGGACGGCAGCTGGGCTTCGGGAGCGTCGATCTCAGCGACGTGCCCGTCTTTGTGGCCTCTGGGCTGAACTGGGACAACGAGAACAACCCTACCCCGATGCTGCCCAAGGCCTGGGACGGCAACGGGATCCCCAACACCACCACCAAGTACAAAGAGGTGCGCATTTTCCCTCTAATCTTCCTCGCTTTCACGGTTATCTGTATGTAACTTACGAGCCGTTGTACGTGATTGGATGTTCTCAGGACCAGAGGGTGAACTGGCATGCCACGCCTTTCGAGGAGAGATTGATGAAAGTTTTGTCCGATGAGAAACCACACCATCAGAGGTACATACTCCTGCATTACATTTTCCTGTTAGCGCTTTCAGCAGATATATCTATCAGAGGAGCTAACATGAACATGATGAATGATTGCGACTGTGCCAGGAAAATCAGTGGGAAGCTGATCCACCTGGAGGAAGACGCGGTAGAGAGCCCGGCAAGTGCGACTGCTTCCTCATGATCGGCAGTACGAGAGGGTCCAGTGTTTGGCCAGTCCGGCCCGAGCCACCTCTTGCTGCAGCAGTGTCTGAAGCTGTCTGAAACTGAACTAGTGCTGCTACATTCTTGTTCGCTGAAGCATTTTGCTTGCGCCTCCGTGCAACTTTTGCACATCACCTGCTGGTTGATGTGATGCTGGGTATATTTTTCATCAATAATGAAAATAAGAGACTCTGCTTTGGTTTCATCCTCCCCTAGCTGGTCCTGCGATGCCGTTGGGTCTCTGCCGAACAGCGTAGGGTGGTGGTGGGTGTGTTTAAATTCGGGCAATAAAAGTTTTTCACAACTCGCACAGAGGCCTTGATTCGTGTCCATGGACCATGGTCCCGTCCACACAGGCCACAGTAACCGAGAGTAATTGACAAAAAACTACCACATTTCACGTAAGCGCCCCACAGAACTATCACATTTTGAAAACTGACTAAAAACTCCAGTTTAGCGTTGATTTTGTGACAAAAAACTACCACATCGCGTTGATGACTGATTGAAGCGTTGTAAACGACTTTCTGACAGACCCAGCCCACCGGTCAGGACGGAGGCCGCGCTAACGGCTAACGGCGCTTGCCTGCCGCCCGTTAGCCGCGCGTGTCGGTCGGGCCCGGTCGGACTAGGCATAACCTGGCCGACCGGTTCGCTCCTCGTCCTCACCACCTCATTCTCCCCCGACTCACTCTTCTCCTCTGCTCTCCACTGCTCTTCTTCTTCTCGCACTCCGGCGACGCCATGTGATAGATCCAAGCTTTTCTGGGCTTGTGACTGAATCTAACCGTAGGTGCATCCTGCACAGGGAGAGGGCTGGCAAATTTGTGGCATTTGAAGGCACTGACACTGGTAGGAGATTCATAGGATGTGCAACTGAGGTAATGAACCAAGTTGTCATGGCTGTGATTGATTATTTTTGTGCTTTTCTGAATAATGCTGCTGTTTTTCTCATTTTTGATTAATTATAAGAACATTGCTATGTCTAAATTATGTACTTGTAGCAAATAGCAGCAAAGAGCAATGGAAACATAGCACTGATTTATAATTTGTAGCATAGAGTGGCATTTGAAGGCACTGACACTGGCAGGAGATTCATAGGATGTGCAACTGAGGTAATGAACCAAGTTGTCATGGCTGTGATTGATTTTTTTTGTGCTTTTCTTTTTGTGCTTTTCTGAATAATGCTGCTACTTTTCTCATTTTTGATGAATTATAAGAACATTGCTATGTCTAAATTATGTACTTGTAGCAAAGAGCAATGGAAACATAGCACTGATTTATAATTTGTAGCATAGAGTTAGCTAGTGTATTGTAGCTACATATATGAGTACTGTTTATGATTTGTTATTGTGAATATGTTTGTTAATGAAGAATAAAGCTCACTGTAAATTTAACTGAATTTTCAGGATGGTGTGAACTGTGGTCTTTTAGAGTGGGTAGATGCCCCTTGGCCTGTAATTTTGCAAAGGTGCTTAACCAAGCTATGAGATATGTATCATGAAGAGAACCTTGGTAGAGTCCAAGACAAAGAGGCTCATGAGATAGAGGTTGAGAAACTGAAGAAGGAGCTGGATTCTCTTGGCAATCAGTACAGTCAGCTTGTGGATGATGTATTCAAGTTGTTTGATTACCAGGATGGGCAGAAATCCCATGACATGGATTACACAAGCCAGTCAATCAATGAACTTAAGGAGAAGAAGCATCAGCTTGAG
>NW_024115825.1:0-5320 GCF_003073215.2 Triticum urartu | reverse complement strand
TCGGTTCACTATAGTCATCTCCTTCGTGTTCTTCGATATCTTCGAGGCACGATCTCTCACCGTCTATTCTTTCCTCGCTCCAGTTCTTTACAGCTTCAGGCCTATTCGGATGCTACGTGGGCTAGTGATCCTTCCGATCGCCGTTCACTTTCTGCTTACTGTGTTTTTCTTGGTGGTTCTCTCATTGCCTGGAAGACGAAGAAACAGCTTGCAGTTTCCCGTTTGAGTGCCGAGGCTGAGTTGCGAGCAATGGCTCTTTTGACGGCAGAAGTGACTTGGTTACGGTGGTTACTTCAGGATTTTGGTGTTTCTGTCACTACACCGACTCTGCTTTTATCTGACAGTACACGTACTATCAGCATTGCACGCGATCCTGTGAAGCATGAGCTCACCAAGCATATTGGTGTTGATGCGTTCTATGTGCGCGCTGCTGTGCAGGATCAGGTTATTGCTCTTCAGTATGTGCCTTCCGAGTTACAGTTGGCGGATTTCCTGACGAAGGCTCAGACTAGAGCACAACATGGCTTTTATCTCTCCAAACTCAGTGTTGTTCATCCACCATGAGTTTGAGGGGGGGTGTTAGAGTTATAATATAAGTCATGTACCCCTTTGTATTTATCCCGTTGTATAAGGGGTTTCCTGCATATGTTCCACACCTGTACATGTATATATATAACAGCCTATGGCCTCATGGGAATACAAGTTGCATATTCCTAACAAATTTAACATAAAAAGAAGTAAGACAGACAAAAGTAACAAATTGAATGGTAAAAATGAGAAGAAATATATACTTTTTGACTTAGAAAATCTCACCTTAGACATTGCCTATCCTTGTAGAGACAAAGCAGCTTTGAGTTTCACCTCATGCACCGTATTCCCTGTCTCTTTGGCATCCCCAAAAAACAGATCACATGCGGATTGATCTTCGAATGTATATATGTACTTATCCCCAGATATACTGCTCTGCAGGATCAGATTGAATTTTTGTTCTTTTTTTAGATTCGGTCGCTCTCTCATTGTCACAATGAGAGTGTAAGTGGATCTCGGTGGCACAATTCCCCCTAAGGGCATCTTTGCAAAGGGCTCTGGCCACCACGTCGGTCCCTCTTCTGTACTAAGTCTAAATGCCACATGTTTATCTGTGTTGTTTGTTAGGTGCAGTGAGCACGGGATCAACTTGTGGGCTTGGAAGGGGAAGTGGAGCTTCAGCGTGTGGACATGAAGAAGTTCGTTTGACCCTTTGGTTATCACCTGAAGGAGAACAAAATTGGAATGGTTAAGCTTCGTACTTCCACTTGAAAAGAGTTTAGTCAGGAAAAGAGAGTTGATCATTTTCTTAGGCTATGTAGTTCGAATTCAGTGAGTCTGTTTCAAAACAGTTTACTCACCTCAGAATTTGTGACTTCTGGTCTCGTATCAGCGCATAACTGTGGTGCACTAGACTCCATTGAGTCCTTCTGATATTTCTCATTTTCAATATCCAGGATTGTTAATGCACCTTCTTGCCCAATCACATAAAGACACCTTGGTTTACTAGCATAACAGGAAGTGAGAATAATGTAAGAAGTGTGGTACAGGAATGAAAAAGAATGGTGATTATTTCACAGACATACTTTTGAATTGTTTATACGGAGCAATAAATTTTGCTTGTGCGCGGAAGGCTAGCTTGCCCCTCCATTATAGAAATAGGCAATTCCTTCTCACAAAATTAGAAGATGTAAATAGTTTTTTCGCCTGCCTTCTGCACATGGCTGAACCAAGCACTGATGGATGTCATCCATGTTGGTGCAATCATCGTGGGTTTGATGAATTGACCTGATAAAAGGTCCAATGTTTTTGAAAGGGAACCTGGCATTATATGCGCTACCAACAGCGGCCGGCCGAAACAGACGTACATGAGATGGATGTGGCTATCTTTTAGATGATGCACATGAATAGGCATGAGTTCATTGAGGTGTAGCAGCTAAGATATTTGTTGTGTAGCACAGTAACTAATTGCAGATCTAATCTCAGCTGGTATTAAGCAGATGATTAATAAATTATGTAAGTACCCTTTCTCTAAGTTCTAGCGGGGTGTACCGAAAGACGCCTCCTCAAGTGGATGCATGTGCGCAATATATTCTATCAATACTTGATTACTTTCCGCTTATACTGCAGTTTGCAATTCTCTTAGGCAGTAAAAGAAGGCAAAGGAGAAAATTGATTACCTTTTTGATACCGTCAAACATGCAATGCCCCGTAAATCTCCTCCATAACCATAGTCAAGGACTCCCTTAAGCCTGTGGGAAGGAAGCACTCATTTAAGAAGTCATAAGAGCAATAATGAGTCATGAAAAGTAATTAAATATTCTGTTAAGAAATATCCAATTTGATTACAAAAAGAGAAAAACAATGAACCATCCTACACCACGATATGGGATAAGCAACAATCTAAACGACAGATATTTTTGTTGGTAGACCGCTTAGTTTGCTGTGGCGGCTGGCTGGATGTGGCTTGACCACAGGCTAGATCTGAGCTGAAGCAGGCCATGGCGGCCAGGCAGCATATATGGTGGCAGAAGCTGGTAGGTGTTGCCCTGGGGCACATGGCTACCATTGACGAGACGAGGTGTTTAAATTGTTAAGGAGTATTAGTATTGGTAGTAGTATTAGTATTGGTGGTGTCGGTATTAGTCTAGATTCCTTCCTTGCACCCCATTGACTATGCAATACAATCAAGTTGCTCCCCTAACATGGTATAAGTATAACAAGCCCAGGTATAAGCTTTTTTTTTCTCCTGGGACCGCAAATCGTCCATCTCCTTTGCCGGTGGATCCCCCAGTCTCTACCTCGACCAGTGAGACCGATTACTGATCTTTAGTTTTGAATGAAGCTGCTCATGGCCGCCGCCCACGACAGCAATCATGCTGTTTTTCCCGCCCAGACCTCCCACTCCTCTACGTCATTGCCCCTAGTTTATCTGCATGAAACCTCCATCTATAAGCAGCTGCCCGAGGATCCCTAATCCCCCGACTGCCGACTTGACGCCTCCAGCCGCCTCATGGTGGTCCACCCCACTACCGTCGCCCCCACAACGCCAAAACGCCACCAGCCTGGCCGCCCTCATGCCCTGCCAGCTGCACCTACAAAGCGCCTATGTCTTGTGTCGAGCCCGCCACAGCCACCCGTCTGTAGCACCGCTGGTAGACGACTCTCCGTGCAGGCCCCACCTCCCCCATCGGGTGCACCATTGCTCCTGCATCGCTCGATCACGAACCAAAGCCCGTGTCTCTGACTTGGCCGCCATATAAGGCCAGGTCACCACAACTGGCAGCTAGATTCAATGTTATATGGGAGCCGCCTACTACCGTCCATCAAATGGGCCTCCAGGCGGCTGCTGTCGGCTGCTACCCTGGTAGCCGCCACTTGCTGACCGCCGTTGCTCTATAGAGCTCCGCCTTGCATGCGTGTGTGTCTGCCTCTCCTCTGTTTTTCTGAAACATGGCCGGCTTTTGTGAAGTAGATAATGGAGAAATGTAACACCGTTCAGTTGGATCCAGAACCGTTTGGCCCTACGAGATTCCACAAAGAAAAACACTAGAAGAGAAAAAGAAAAGAAAACAGCAGTTACAATGTCATCAACTCCCGCTGCTCCTCGCCCATGCGCTTTCCCTTGCGCTTGCTGCTTTCGGGATGTGACATTTACTCTTTTGGCGGCTTCCGCATGACGGTCGTGCTACATCGCATCCCGAAGTTGATGGTCGGTTTTCTCCAGGTGGTGCCACGTCGACCACTTTAGCTCTGCGTCCGCTATTTTATTCTTCACCAACAGATTCGCCGCTGCTCCTACCTGGCATCTCACATGCACGGCTTCCTCCGCAGCCACCCCTGCAGACACGAAGGCTCCTCGCCAGCATCTCACCACTTCAGCTCCTCTTCCGCCATATTGTTCTTCACCGGCTGAATTGTCGTTGGTCCTCACCGACATCTCACCTACGCGGCCTCCTACGGTCCTACCCAGCCTACCCTGCAAACACAATGGCTCTTGCATCACCGTCTAGTATGTGTATTCTAGCTTTCTATTTTCCCGCAATGTCCACCAAGTCAGTTGCTCTTTCATGTTTATTAGGTCATGCAAGACCGCCAGACCTTTATTCCAAACATCCTTCTCTTCTGGTTCTTGTCTTCTCTGTAAAACAATTGTGACCTTTCTGGTCCTGGTTATATTTTATAGGATTTTATGTTGCAATGTTTTGCATTGTTGTTGATCTACGCCCATTCTCTTGCCATTGAGCTTCTTTTGCTGCTGATTTCTTGTGTTGTTATCTCTTTCGGCATGCTTCTTCTATCCCACTTTGTCTTGACTCAACATTGTTTGTGTTATACTTATTCAAATGCAATGTTATTGCATACTCTTTAATATTGTTCTATTATATTATATATTTTCCCCGTGGGCTGCAAGACAATCAAGTTGCTCCTCTGACAACAATGACCAGAAGCGATGCAATGTTGTCTTCTCTTCCAATGAAATCTCCTTTTTTGTAGAAAACACAAAGCTTGTGCCTCGATGCATTGATAGAAATAATATAGTTAGGAGGCTAGGACAAGGCCAAATAACTGACCACTGAGGACAAAATCATACAAACAATCACCGGACACCGCAAACTACCCCGTCCTAGAAGCCAACCACACAAGTCAAAATCTCTTTTGGCCGCTAGTTATATGTGCCTGCTGGTAGAGAGCTCGATAGAAACGTTGGCGGTTGACATCAAGGTGTTATTCTCTCCGGGTGAAAAACCAACAATTTAGCCTTCCGACTAGATAAGGCAGCGGCAACGTCCACACATCATTTCCTTTTTGAAGATGTTAACTTGAAGTTCTGCTTCAAGGGTGATTGCCTCAAGTCTGCCTTAACTTGGACCAGCCAACATTGTGGATTGTCAACCTCTGTTGGATCTGCTGCTAGATCTCTAGATGGTGCTGTTAGATGTGTATAGCCCTTTTCGGTTTATCCCCATTGTATAAGGGGTCTCTTGCACTTTACCATATACATGTATATGTATTGGCCTTTGGCCCTCCTGTGAATGCAGTTGCTGTTTATCCAACATGGTATCAGATGTTAGGTTCCTCCCTCTCCCGCACGCTGCAACTCCGTGCTAGCTCTCCTCCCCCGATTCGCTCCGTCCCCTTGCCGTCCGGCTGACGTCTCTCTACCCGATTCAGGCCGCCCCCGACCCGAGCTCCGCCCATCGCCGCGGTTCCGACCGGGACCTGCTTGTCCCATGCATGGCAGCCTCCCCATCAGGCTCAACCGCCTCCCATGCACGGCCGGGGCCCTCCT
>NW_024115824.1:0-22466 GCF_003073215.2 Triticum urartu | reverse complement strand
GCTGTCCCCCTTCAAATTAGCCCGCCATTGTTGGCTCCCTTCCCGCTCAATATTTGGGAAGAGGACCAGGGCCTCTATAAATAGGACTAGCCACCCACACAGCAAAGGGGGTTCCGGTTCGGTCGATCGAGAGAGAGAGAAAGGTGGCTGAACTCCTCCCAGCAGTTCATCGCCTCAGCCAAGAACAGACCCTCGCGAGGCTGTTCTTCCTTGTATTGTTCATCATCATCAGCCCAAGAGGCAATCCACGCACCACACACTGGAGTAGGGTATTACACCACAACGGTGGCCCGAACCAATATAAACCTTGTGTCTCTTGTGTTGTTCTTTCCTTAGTTTTAGATCTTAACACGGCGGAGGGGTGCAGAAAGATAGGAGGCGAAATCTCCGCGCGCACCCCAGTGTTCGAACCTTAAGGGTCTGCCGGAACCCGAAATCCGACAGTATCTGATGACAAAAATGTCCTACTTCCTTGACTCCAGGATTTTCAAACTGTAGAATGTGAAAATTTGGTGGACGTTCCAAAGCTGCCTGCATGTCTTGAGAAATTGCACATCATTGCTTGTCCAAAGCTGATGTCCATGCCAGCAAATCTTGGAGACATAAAAAATTTGAGAAAACTCGAGGTATTTGAGTGCGAGGCACTGATGACATTTCCAGATGGAATGTATGGAGTGCCTGCACTCAAGAAGCTGTGCATAGAGCGTTGCCCAAGGGTAGAGACACTACCGGAGGGACTCCTGCAGCAGCTCCCAGCCCTGGTGAAGCTATGTATCCGTGACTGCTCCAACTTGGAGGGAGCCTTCTCAAGAGGAGACGCTTACTGGAATCTGGTTGAAGGAATTCCACAGAGATCAATTGGCTGAGCCCATGCGCTGAATGTGCTTAGGTTGCCTTCAATTGGGATACTTGTGACTCTGCTTATGTATGCCAGCCTCGTGGAGTTGTGTGTTCCAACGAGGTACATATACCCTCATCTATTTACCTTGGTTCTCATTCTTTGAAATTATACCTTGGTCCACAACTTTCCACAACACTTTGTAACTCAACCTCTAATTGTTCATGGAATGCTCCATCGATCGGTCTGTTAATTATATGTTGAGTACAACCAACCTAGAGTTGATGTCTTTGTACAGTCAAAACTCAAAAGCACTTGTATCTGCTATCACGTTCAGATTATATGTTGAGTAAAACATTCTGAAGAGTCTTCATGACTTTTTCAGGTATCTGCTATCATGTCCTAATGAATCGCATTGGGTACGAATACTGCAGTTGTACCTGTACATGCATCACAACAGTAAAGGAAAGCCATTTCTTGTACAAATCCCTCTGTTCCTAAATATAAGACCTTTTAGAGATTTTACTATAGACTACATATATGTAGTCTTATATTTAGGAATAGAGGAAATACTTGCCGGTACGCACACGCCATGGCGCATGCATTGCCTTAGTATGATACTGTATACGTTACGTACATACTTTTGATTCAAGAATACCAGATTGCCAGTATGCAGATCTGCAAACGCATCTGTTAGGTTCTGCCATGGATAGATTAGATTTTCTTAGCAAACTATGGTCATAGCTTTATGGACTGAAATGAGTCAATATATATTGCACAATGTTCAAATAATAACTGTAACTGCTTGAAATAATTCATTGACTGGGATTTCCTTTAGCTCACCAAATTGCTAGTTCCCAATCAAGTATGTCGTTCTCGTCGGACAGAAGAGGAGTTTTTTGTAAATACAATATCTGCTTACTTAAATAATGAATCTTTGCACTTACTTATGGCAGAGATGCATACATGTCTTCCAGAGTTATGCATAACTTCACCTTCAGATCAATTAGATCGTATTCATTTTTCCTTTGTTTGTCTTCATATGTTCCTTTAAATCTGTCATCTCAACAAAAGTTCACACGCGACAGACCAACTTGATCGACCACTCATTTTTTGTGCTTAACCTACATAATATACATGGCCATGGTTTTTTGAAACCCTTTTTTTACTACTGCGACACTAGAACCTCTGCATTATATATTAGTGGTACAGTAAGTATGTACTTAAAAAAAATCAACAAGAGGTGTACTGCTTCCACCGTTAAAAAAATTTGTCCCCCTCTTGCAGCAATGACAATCCACACATTTCCGACCTGGCACTGCCGAATTGATCATGATGTGCGTGTAGGATGTCGTTGTAAACCCTGTGTGTAAAGCGTGGTGCGCACTACTCTACACTACGTTGCTACGTTGTCTTGATTCAGCTGTCTGTAGATGACCCTGACGCTTGTGCTGACTGCTTCTTCCACAAGTTCCCTGCTGCTGCTGCTGTTCATGATTTTTGCCGCGTGGTTACAAGTGCTGTTGCGCAAAAAAGGGAATAGATGAGTATTCCCCGTCCTCTCGTTCAGACTTCAGAGAAGCAGAGCCGCCTGCCTGTCTTCTGAAACTCTGAAGTGCTAGTATGCTGGAGTACTTAACAAAAAAACTACCATAATTCGTGGAACTGTGTCTACAAACTATCACTTTACGAATTTGTGCGAAAAACTACCATTTTCTCATTAATCTTTGACTAAAAACTACCATTTAGACGAGTAGGAGGAGCAAGGGGCAAACCTGGGCATCAAATTCAGACCTTTATCTCTCTACTACTATAGTACACAATTTTTTGAATTTGAATCTACCTTTTTCTTGCATGTTTTGTCCACCAAATTACACAATGGATTCATTTGTAGCCGTCCACTTTATCAGATCGAACGGCCCACATTACCCGGATTCGCCACCCACCTATTCCCGCCAAAGGCTGAGAACTCAGACGCCTCTTCTGGAAAACTCTACAACCCACTCTCGCCTCCAGCAAATCGATTCCCGCCAAGGCTCCAGCAAATCAATTCCCCGCCAAGGCGCAACCTCGCTGACTTCACCACCACATCCATATGCTCTGTATGAAATTTCTCTAGCGTGTACGTCACACACCGCGATCTCCGTCAGCTCATACCCGCCGTCCACGCCCCCAGTTCCTTCCAATCACGTCAACATCCAGATTGCAGCTCCGCCATCGTCTCCTTGCAAGCTTTGTCTTGGTTCGAATTTTCTTGCTGCCTGTTGAGTCCAGGTTCATGAGAGCTGGACATCCTACTACAACCAGCTGACCATAGTGCCACCGACGGATTGACCACAAGTGAGCTATTCCTTCTCTAGGTGGCCCATCCTAATCTGTTCCTTTGGAATTCTGTGATGATTCTTTTGCGTGCGAATGTTACGCAAGTGATCCTTCTTGCTATCAATTATATGAAATACATATTCACTGGTCTGACTGTAGCTGTTGATTTTTCTGCTTTTCTTGCACGCAAGGTGTTTGTGCTTTTGTCCAAGCAGCTATCTGTTGGTAGACTATAAAAGGCAGTGCTATTCTGTTCATGTCTCATATCCGTTTGCAAATTTGAGTATGCTTTAATTATTTTTCTCGGATTTGGCAAGCTAAAAATGGTCTAATGCTTATATACTGTAGGTTGTGGCTGAAAATACCTGGCTTATAACAATCAAGAATCAAAGTCATAACCGCTAGCCGTCCAGTAAAACCCAATAGATGGAAGGCCGAGTTCCTTTCAGAGATATTACAAATGTTCACTCGACGACTTCACCAAAAGGGAATCAACGTACGTTTTGTTATTACCGATATCTTCTACTTATTATCCTTATTGATCGCTTGCCTTGATATACTGTGTGTTTTTGTTTGTTTTGTTTGGTGGGGAAATAGTAGTTGTGGTTGCAGAGCAGAATGATCCTTTAGCAGAAACCAAAAACGCTATGCAAATGAATTCTTCCCAGCGTAAGCTTTACCGCGACCGGGATAGGTATTTGCAAATGATTCCATATCAGAGGGAAGCCTATCTGCAAAGGAATCGTGAGTATAAAAGAATGCGGCGTGAGTGCAGTGCAAGTTGTAACAACACACAACCAGCACCACAACAGAAAATTTGAGAGCTACTAATAATAACCAATACATGACAGGTGACTGTTCTAATCAATAAAATATGCATTACAAATTTTATCAATGGCCGTTGAATGTTCGTTTATCTCATTATTTTTTATTATATGATGTATAATGATTGGGTAAACTGAACCTACATTACAGGAGAGGAAGTCATGGCCATTTCAAACTATGAGAGGCACGATTCAGTTTTTACTCAGCTAGGGTCTTCATCAAAAGGCAAGCAAGGTTGTATATATAATTAATTAAGAAATACTACAGTAAAAATTTATTTATTATATTTCATTACACTGCCGTTGACTATTTTTCCTTGAAAACAGTGGCAGAAAATGGTGGTTCTGAGACAAGCCGTCCAAAAGCTGGAACTCGGTTCACTATCAGTCCATCTGGCATATATTTATCATCAATATCCTCGGAAGAACAAGCTGCAAAATATGAATTGAAAAATGTAGGTCAGCGTAAGCGGCAACATTGCACCAATGTGTACTCACAACTGTCACATGACCAGGAAGAAACACACGTACAAGAGATTTGTGGCCCTAATAAAAGAAAGAGGTCAGAAAAAGAAAGTTGTAGTACCGCACGGGATCCTGGTAGAAATACCAACAACTTGCATGAAGACATCATTTATGTGCCCCAGGATTATTTTCCTGTCGTTCATGGTAATTTTAGTCATAAAAAAACAATGATTCAATCTATATGCAGCACATAACAAGTATTTCATCTATTTACAACTAGATATAATTTGTCAACAGATTATCTGGCAAATACCAAAGACAACATTGAGTGCGATGAAGTGGACAATGAAAGTCTTATGTATAATGGACCAGGTAAGCATTGACTGGTACTTTGCTCAATCATTCATATTTATTTGTAATACTTTACTAAAATATTACTTTAAAAAAATACAGGTCTTGACTTTGAATCATATCAAGAACCAAAGCATGTTACAAAATGTATACAAGCAGACCCATATGATCGTATATATCATAATGTGCCCAGTGGTCATCATTTTCTAGAGCGAGTGCCCAACTGTAGACATTGTAATGCGAAAAGGTTCCAATATGAGACACCAACTTTTTGTTGCATGAATGGAAAGGTGAAGATAGTAACCCCAGTGGTTCCTGACGATTTGCATCAGTTGTACACGAGTCAGGATCCAAATGCAAAATACTTCCAAGATCATATACGGTACTTCAATTCTCATTTCTCTTTTACCTCTCTTGGTGTCATCTTGGACCAAAGGTTCTGCAATAGGAGGTCTGGAGTTTACAACTTTCGTGCACAGGGCCAAATTTATCACCGTATTGACCAGTTGGTTCCAAAAGAAGATGGCCCCAAGCATTTACAGTTATACTTCTATGACACGGATGCAGATTTGCAACAAAGATTTCTTCACTCGCCTAACTTAAACCAAATTCTCATCCGGAAGTTAGTAAATATACTTTCAAGTAACCCTTATGTACAAATATTTAGACACCTTGGTTCTATTCCAAACCTTGATGAATATATGATTGAGCTCAATACCGATATTGCCTTAGATCAGAGAGTATATAATGCTCCGACAACATCACAAGTAGCAGCAATCTGGGTCGAGGGAAATAATCCTCGAGGTCATTTTGACAGGAGTATCATGGTGTATGGTAAATCGGACAAACCACAATACATAAAAGCATATCATGGTTGCTATGATCCATTGTCATATCCGCTTTTTTTCCCGAAAGGGGAAGTTGGATGGAACTTGAATTTACCAAAAGTTGGTCCCCATGCTAGGAGGACGAGAAATGATCAAACAAATGCTCTCAATGAAGAAGGCAAGTTTTTTGCCAAGTATACTTTTTTATTACTTTGTTTCAGATTCATTTATCTAACCATAAATTGCCTTGCACGCAGGGATGGAAAAGAGCCCTGGTTCTTGTGTGTCACCAAGAGAATATTATTGTTATAAGTTATAAATTCGAGATGGAGATTTCAACGTCTTACTATTCGGAAGGCGATTAACTCAACAGTATATTGTTGATATGTACATCAAGATTGAATCAATAAGGTTGGCTTTCTATTTACAACCGTCAACTCAAGTTCTCATACGTGCAGATTTATATCAAGGATTGGTTGATAGCGTTGTAGCTGGTGAGACACGTGCATGCATGACAGGTAAGCGTATTGTGCTCCCCCCAAAATTTATTGGAGGACCAAGAGACATGCGTCGAAGGTATTTAGATGCAATGGCATTGGTCCAGCGGTTCGGGAAGCCAGACTTATTCATTAGAATGACATGCAACCCGCAGTGGGAAGAGATAACTAGAGAGTTGGAACCAGGCCAATCACCACAAGATCGTCCAGATTTGGTAGCACGGGTCTTCAAGGCAAAGTTGGAGGATCTTAAAGATCTTTTATTCAAGAGAAAATTATTTGGTGAAGTCGTCGCACATGTTCATGTAATAGAATTTCAGAAGAGAGGCCTACCGCATGAACACTTCTTAATTATTCTGAAGTCAAATTGCAAGATTACTAATCCAGATCAATATGATGAGATAATATCAGCAGAGATCCCAGATAAAGACAAATACCCTGTATTACATGCTTTAGTTATTAAGCACATGATGCACGGACCATGTGGAGTTCTCAACAGTAAGAATGCTTGCATGGAAAATGGAAATTGTAGATACCATTATCCGCGGACATTCTCAGATACAACATTACAGGGAAAGGACTCATATCCAATTTATAGACGGAGGGATGATGGTCGTCGAGTGCGCATTAGGGGTGCGGTGTTGGATAATAGATGGGTTGTTCCTTACAACCCATATCTACTTATGCGATACAATTGCCATATCAATATAGAAGTTTGCTCGAGCATTAAGGCTGTTAAATATTTATTTAAGTACATATACAAAGGTCATGATCGCGCCTCCTTTGTCATTGAGTCCAGAGGAGATAATGTTGTTATTGATGAGATTCGTGAATATAGGGATGCAAGGTTTATATCACCTCCAGAGGCAATATGGAGGATTTATTCTTTCAATCTAAGTGAGATGTCACCTCCAGTTTTGCAGTTGCAGGTCCATTTGCCAAATATGCATCTTGTGCATTATGAAGACTCTGATAATTTGGATAATGTTTTACGCAGAGAATCATCTTCAAAAACAATGCTTAGTGAGTATTTTAGAATGAATTCTGTTGACATTTACGCGAGGAATTTCTTGTATAAGGAGTTTCCGGAATATTTTGTGTGGGATAGCAGTTGCAAAAGTTGGAGACGTCGCAAGCAGAAACGAATTCAGATTGGGAGACTTGTGTCCGCGCACCCTGCTGAAGGAGAGCGTTATTACTTGAGGATTGATAGAGGCTAAGGTGTCCCAATGTTTCGATGAGATGGTGGCTATCGTTTTCTGTGGGAGTCGACCTTGACGATCCGACTACGAACGTGCGAGACGTCGCGCCTTAGCAATCGCTAAACCAACTTCCGAGGGTTATTGACCACGCCGGAGCACGATCAACCTGACCACGAGGGTCTGTTTCCTGCGAGCAAACGAAGAACAAGCAAGAAACTGAGATTGCAATCTGGATATTGCGAATATAAGATGAAAGCTTTATTGATCAAGGTGGGCTTCTGTGACGTCTTGGTCTGGTCGTTGGACACATGATAGGATGGGCACGAAATTTTTTTTTTCACTTTTTTTTGGAAATCAGGGCAGCGACGACGAAAAAGTGCGACAAAAAATCACTATGATGGCACGTGGCTCAAAAGACTCAGAAAAGCCTAAAAATAGGATAGGGAAAAAAAAATTTGCCCGAGAAAATTTTGCTTCAAAGTCCTGAAATCATCACTTGTAACTCCGTTCTTGATCCCCTTGCGCATGCCATCAACTCCATGCGTGTTCTTGCTCCAATGTTCATCCTTCTCCAAGCTAGGCCCTTCATTTGTAAGCAAAACAAATGTATCCAATTTAGGCAGCATCATAATCTCATGAACATTAGAATCATTACCAAGAAACGAAAGTACCTGGTAATTTAATTGGCGTGCGCGAGCTCTAGTAATTGGTCCAGTATATGTAACAGTAGGGGTTGTGGGTGTAACAATGGTATTGATGTCTTCATCAAGGATACTACTAAACCACGTCAGGGGAGCCAAATCATTTGAGGATCTACGAACTGTTGAAGGTACTATTTTCTCGACTTTTAGAGAGGCTGCACAGAGAAGGGGTTTCATTGAAGATGATCATAGTATTTCTGATTGTCTCAGCGATGCTGCGACATTTCAAATGCCCTCTGCACTTAGAAGACTTTTTGCAACAATTTTAGTTTTCTGTGAGGTAACAAATGTCCGTGAACTATGGGATAAGCATTTAGAAGCCATGTGTGATGATTTTCGAAGAGAAAATGTAAACGCTGAAGTAACTGAGCAGATGGTGCTTAAAGATCTTAGAAGTCTGTTATATTCAATGGGGAAGGACATAAATAACTTTGACTTGCCATGCTTATTGGATAGCAATGATTTAGAGAGCTTAAGTTGGAGAGAAGTATGTGATGAGATGTCTATTGAGGTTGAGCAGGAACACTTGGATTTGTATGACAAACTAAATAGTGAGCAGCGACTTGCTTTTGATGAGATAATGACTCATGTCTTGCACCAGAAGAGTATGGTTTTTTTCATAGATGGTCCGGGAGGTACAGGGAAAACATACCTTTATAAGGCTTTGCTCGCAAAGGTGCGGTCAATGGGACTAATAGCTATCGCAACAGCAACCTCAGGTATTGCTGCATCTATCATGCCTGGCGGTAGAACAGCTCATTCCAGATTCAAAATTCCAATTAATATTCAGGATGACAGCATGTGCAACTTCAGTAAACAAAGTGGAACTGCAGAATTACTTCGGAGGTCATCTTTAATAATTTGGGACGAAGTTGCTATGACAAAGCGTCAAGCTGTGGAAGCACTTGATAGATCTTTGCAAGATGTCACCGGTTGTGGATCACCATTTGGAGGGAAAGTAGTAGTGTTTGGAGGTGATTTTAGACAGGTTCTTCCGGTGGTGAGGCATGGCACTAGAGCACAAATTACAGATGCTACACTAAAAAAGTCTTATCTTTGGCCAGACATAAGACATATCAAACTATGGCGCAATATGAGGGCATTGTTTGATCCATGGTTCTCTGATTTTCTCCTTAGAATTGGTAATGGTACAGAGGAATCAATTGGTCAAGAATACGTGCGCCTTCCTGAAGAAATTGTTATAGGTTACACAGATGAAAAGGCCTCTGTTGGTAAGTTAATTGATGATATCTTCCCTTTAATGGACAAAAATGGAAACTCGCCATCTTATATTAGTGCACGTGCCATTCTTTCCACAAAGAATGAATATGTGGATGAGTTAAATGATATGCTTATTGACCGATTTCCTGGAGAAGAAAAGGTCTATTACAGTTTTGACTCAGTGGTTGATGATCCACATAATCACTATCAACCTGAGTTCCTAAATTCACTCACACCTAATGGCCTTCCTCCACATATTCTCAGATTGAAGATCAACTGCCCTGTTATTTTGATTCGCAATCTTGATCCTTCTAATGGTTTATGCAACGGTACAAGGCTTATTATTAAGGCATTTCAAGATAATGCTATTGATGCAGAAATTATTGGCGGACAATATGCTGGGAAGCGAGTGTTCCTTCCACGAATTCCTCTCTATCCTTCAGAGGATGATGTTCTCCGCTTCAAGTTTAAGAGAAAACAATTTCCAATTCGGCTTAGTTTTGCCATGACAATCAACAAAGCCCAGGGTCAAACCATCCAAAATGTTGGCATATATCTTCCTGAGCCGGTGTTTTCTCATGGACAACTCTATGTTGCTTTGTCTAGAGGCACATCAAGACAAACAACTAGAATACTTGCAAGGCCAAATAAGGAAATTGATCCATCAGGGAAAAGCACAAAAAATATTGTCTACAGGGATGTTTTGGTATAATCCATGTACATGTTGTGTACTGCAGTGTGATGTTTCTAATATGGTTGTATTCATGTAAATAGTATCCAGGAAAAATAATGTTAGATAGGGTTTCAGTCATTAGCTTGCCTTATGAAAATTGTAGGCCAAAAGATATGTTTACAGGGGTAATATTCTAGCATGTACAGTACTTAAATCTATAGATTTACCATTCTTCCTCAGTTAGCGTATAACAGAAATCCAACAACATAAGTGAGCACATATCATTTTTTATGATAGCCATTGGGCTTCACAAGTATATGCAAGAAACATACATTTTTCAGTTTTAACATACAACAGAAATATTAAGTCAACAGAAGTAGGCATAGGGCAGTTTCCTTTCTTTTCTGAATAATCATACAAAATCAGAGTTACAAAGTCATTACAAGCCAACTCAACAATGGAGGGATATGCCCCATCCATAGATTACTAAATAATAATAGCGGAGGAGCCGTGGAAGCGTGAAGTGTGCCGGCAGCCTGCCGGCGTGTGCTGTTTGAGGCCGTGGCTGCCGGATTCAGGCGCCACCATAGCTGTTGATGACGATTGGGCTGGGCGAGGTGAGCAGCCGAGCACGATTGCCGGATGTCCGGGTCGTGCGCTTCCCCGACACCCTCGCGGTCCTCGGGTCGGCGTTCGGCGGGTCGCGGGGCCAGAGACGGGAGGAGGGGCGGCGGCGCGGTGCTGCTCCGGTCGACAGTTTATTTTGAGAAGATTTTTTTCTTTTTCTCTAAGGGAATTCCGCTCAACATAGGGGCAGGGAACTGACCTGTGTTGACCCAGTGGCAAGCTTCCAGGTCCATATAGCCGAGTGTTACGCTGTTGACCCAAAACCACATTTTTTAGACTAAGGCAGGACGCAAAAAGGTCGAGCGGCCTGTTAAAAAAACAGAAGGTCAATGAGCTGAACGGCCATTCTCATGAATTTTACGATGATATTTACCCATTTTTTTGTGAAGTCCTAAATATTGGAATTTTTGCAGCAGACCTGAAATATTGGATATGCATGGTAGAATGCATTATATTCCATCTACGTCCAAGTTATGTACAATGCATGCAGATGATTATTTTTTGAAGGTCGCCAAGAGGTTGCGAAGCTAAAACTCCATATAAAAAAGTGCTTCATTTTATTTAAAGTTTTCTTATCTGTATGAAAATTTTAGTTAACAACACACACGTGCAAAGCACGTGCCTTCGACTAGTATGTAGTATTCTGAAACTTACTGGCCGATAATTTAGTGGCATTTTGTCTTGTACATTTTTTTGCATGGTAATATGTGTCTCATTCGTATCACAAAGTACAAAGTACAAGTCGCGTAAAGACCGACATGACAAAACTGAAAGATAGTAGAACATCTCTGAGCTTGACACCAACGCCCGTCACACAGCAGCGCGCACATAAGAAGCATTAACACCAATGTGTTTGGTAAGCTCATGCTTCACGGGGTCCCGCGCAATACTGATAGCACCTGTGCTGTCTGACAGGAGAGTGGTAGGTGTAGTAACAGAAACACCAAAGTTCTCTAGTAACCATCGTAACCAAGTCACCTCAGCCGTCAGAAGAGCCATAGCTCGCAACTCGGCCTCTGCACTCGAACGAGAAACTGCGGTCTGTTTCTTCGTCTTCCAGGAAATGAGGGAACCACCAAGAAAGACACGGTAGGCAGAAAGTGAACGACGATCTGTAGGATCACTAGCCCACGTAGCATCCGAATAGGCCTGGAGCTGTAACGAGCTGGAACGGGGGAAAAAGATACGATGAGAGATCGTGCCACGAAGATATCGTAGAACACGAAGAAGGTGACTATAGTGAACTGAAGTGGGAGCAGAAACAAACTGACTCAGAATATGGACAGGATAAGAGATATCGGGACGAGTGACAGCAAGATACAACAGACTCCCAACAAGATGACGATAACGTGTCGGATCAGACAAGGGCTCACCATCAGAAGCACGAAGGTGAACATTGAGCTCCATAGGAGTCTCAGGAGTGCGCTCATCACTAAGAGCTGCACGAGTAAGAAGGCCCTGGATATACTTTTCTTGGGAAATAAAAAAGGCAGTAGAGGTGGAGGAAACCTCAATCCCAAGAAAGTAACGAAGAGGACCAAGATCAGACATAAGGAACTGCTCATTAAGACGTGCCTTAGCAAAGGCAATGTACTCAGAATCGTCGCCAGTGATGATCATGTCATCAACATATAGAAGAAGAAGAGTGCGACCATGAGCAGAAAGATGGACAAACAACGCTGGATCATGATCACTGGGTGAAAAACCAGCAGCAGTGACCACAGAGGCAAAACGCTCAAACCAAGCGCGAGGGGCTTGCTTAAGGCCATAGAGAGAGCGACGAAGACGACAAACCATGCCATCGGGAACTGAATACCCAGGTGGTGGATGCATATAAACCTCGTCATGCAACTCACCATTAAGAAAAGCATTTTTAACATCAAGTTGTGACACGGACCAGTGGCGAACAAAGGCCACGGCGAGAAGTGTGCGGACAGTGGTCATATGGGCCACAGGAGCAAATGTCTCATCATAATCACGACCATGCTCCAGCAAATGTCTCATCATAATCACGACCATGCCGAGGAGAAAGGGGGGGAGCCACAAGACGAGCTTTATAACGCTCGAGAGAACCATCAGAGCGAGTCTTAATCTTATAGACCCACTTACAAGTGATGGGACGAACACGGGGAGGAAGAGAAACCAGATCCCATGTGTTGTTGCGCTCAAGTGCGGCAATCTCCTCTGCCATCACAAACTGCCATTCGGGGTGAATAACAGCATCATGATAAGAGGTAGTCTCAAGTACAACTGAAAGGCCATATCGGCTAGGAGAATAAAGGTCAGGAGGAGGGCAAGGTCGAGCCCGAAGACCATAAGTTGGCTGGGACGAGGAAGACGGTGCACCAGAAGTAGATGGCACATTAGTAGATTCATCCATAACACGTCGACGACGGGTATAATGAAAAGGAAAAGTGGGATGAGAAGGAACCACCAGAGGTGATGGAGATGGAGAAGACATTGGTGATGAAGGTGGAGTGTCATGCAATAAGGAAGGAGAAGAAACAATAGGAGAAGATGGTGTCGGATCTGCAATAGTGGGACGAGAAGGAGGAGTAGGAATATGAGGCACAAAGGAAGATGTATCAGGAAACGTGAGAAAAGAGATATCCTCTACTGAAAAGGTCGAAGAGGATGGTCTTGGGTAGAATGGACGAGACTCATCAAAAGTCACATCCCTAGAAATACGTATCTGTCGACCGACGGGATCCCAACACCGATAACCCTTATGTTCATCACTATATCCCAAAAAAACACACTCGACAGACTGAGCGGTTAGTTTGGTGCGTTCTCGGGGGGCAAGGAGAACATAACAAACACAACCAAACAACCGAAGAGCAGAATAATCAGGAGAATGATCAGAAAGACGCTCTAGAGGAATACCTCCCTGTAGAGCAGATGAGGGTTGAATGTTTATGAGATATGTGGCAGTGGAGACAGCCTCAGCCCGGAAATGAGGTGGAAGAGAGGCGGAAATCATCATCGCACGAGCTGTCTCAAGAAGGTGACGATGCTTGCGCTCAGCCACGCCATTCTGAGCGTGATCACCGGGACAAGAGAACTGAGGAAGAGTACCCTGCTCAGCAAGAAAACCACGCAACATTTTGGAGATATACTCACCAGCAGAATCAGCACGAAACACGCGAATAGGTGTAGAGAACTGAGTGTGCATTGATTACAGAAAGTTAAATGCTGCTACTATCGAGAATAAGTTCCCTATTCCTGTCATTGAGGACTTACTTGATGAACTGCATGGAGCAACTTACTTCACCAAGCTAGACCTGAGATCAGGCTATCACCAGGTCAGAATGAGTGAAGAAGATATACCAAAGACAGCTTTTAGAACATATTTTGGCCACTATGAGTTTCTGGTAATGCCCTTTGGCCTTGCTAATGCACCTGGGACGTTTCAAGCACTAATGAACATCATCTTTGGCCCTTATCTCACAAAGTTTGTCTTGGTTTTCTTTGACGACATATTAATCTTCAGTAAGTCACTTACTGAACACATAGCCCACTTGCAAATAGTGTCACAGTTACTCAAGGAACATCAACTCTTTGCAAAAATGTCAAAACGTGTGTTTGGAGTGCAAAAAGTTGAGTATTTGGGCCACATCATCACTGGAGAGGGTGTTTCCACTGATCCAGCCAAGGTAGCAGCAGTTGCTGACTGGCCATTACCTACTACTCCAACACAACTTCGAGGATTTCTGGATTTATGTGGCTATTACAGAAGATTTGTCAAAAAAATTGGAACCATTGCCAGACCACTGCATGATGTACTAAGGAAAGACAGTTTCCAATGGACACAAACCCAAACCCAGGCATTTCAGGATTTAAAACAAGCAATGGTCAGTGCTCCAGTCCTTGCACTGCCCAACTTCTTTGAACCCTTTACATTGGAAACAGATGCTTCTGGAGTAGGATTGGGAGCAGTAATGATACAGCAAGGTAGGCCTCTAGCTTATTTCAGTTCCACTCTATGCCCTACCAATGCTGCACTGTCAACTTATGAAAAGGAAGCACTTGCAATCATTGCTGCCTTAAAGAGGTGGAGACATTACTTCCTGGGCAATGACCTCATAATCAAGACAGATCACCAGAGCTTGCAGTATATGACTGACCAGAAAGTCACCACTGGAATTCAACACAAGTTAATGCTTAAGTTGCTAGAGTTCAATTTCACTCTGCAGTACAAGAAAGGGAAAGAAAATATTGTTGCTGATGCTCTTTCCAGGAAGAACACCCTTATGGCCATGTCCGTGGTCACTCCCCAGTGGATATCAGCAGTAGAAGCTTCATACACTAATGACAGTACTTGCCAATCACTCATGGAAAAACTACTGTTGGCTCTTGATCACACCTTCCATCAGAACACTCTGCATTCAGGGGTCATAAGGCACAAAGGGAAGATTTATGTGGGTAAAGATCAAGTACTTAGGGACAAGCTACTTACTGCACTCCATGCTTCTGCATTAGGGGGCCATTCGGGCATAAAAGCAACTTATCATCGCATCAAACAGATTTTCTATTGGCCATGCCTTAAACAGGATGTGGATCAATTTGTAGCTGCATGCCCTGTTTGTCAAAAAAACAAAGGGGAAAACTGCTCATACCCAGGCTATCTTGACCCACTACAAATCCCTGATATGGTCTGGACTCATCTGAGCATGGATTTCATCGAGGGCTTGCCCAAATCCAATGGAAAAGATGTCATTATGGTTGTGGTGGACAGACTGTCCAAGTTTGCCCACTTTATTCCCCTTTCACACCCATTCACAGTTCACACAGTTGCTCAGGCCTTTGTGGATAATGTGCTGAAGTTGCACGGCCCTCCACTGGCAATAGTGTCTGATCGGGACCCTATCTTCACCAGTCAAATGTGGCAAGATATCTTGAAAGGAATGGGAACAGACTTGCGCTACAGTTCAGCATATCATCCTGAATCTGACGGCCAAACAGAGCGCGTCAACCAGTGCATCGAGAACTATCTGTGCTGCCTCACTTCTACAAAACCCAAGCAATGGGCCAAACACTTGTCTATGGCTGAATATTGGTATAACACGTCATATCATTCTTCTCTCAAGAAGACCCCATTTGAAGCTGCTTATGGATTTCCTCCGCCCAACATCTGTGAACACATCCTACCTGATAATATGGCAGAAGATGCTCAACAATTCTTCAACAACAGAGATGCTCTGCTCCAACATCTCAAGACAAACTTGTCTGCTGCTCAAGCCCGCATGAAGAAATACGCTGATCGCAAGCGTACTGAAAGAGTTTTGGAAGTTGGTGACATGGTGTACCTTAAAATGCAGCCCTATCGGCTCAATGCATTTGGGTTGCGTACACACATCAAACTGCAAAGCAAGTACTATAGGCCGTTTCGCATCATAGCAAAGGTGGGGCGCGTGGCTTACAAACTGCTTCTACCTGACAGCACCAGCATTCATCCAGTCTTCCATGTTAGCCAGCTCAAAAAGCATGTCGGACCAAAGGCAGTGCCCTGTTCTGATTTGCCGCTGGTACGAGAAGATGGTATGATTCAGACCGAGCCAGTGTGGGTCTTGGAAACACGTCAGGTTCCACGCAACAATTTGCCGGTGGTTCAATGGCTAGTTCAATGGGAAAACTTGCCACCTGATGAAGCTTCTTGGGAAGACGCGGCATTCATGAAGAAAACATTTCCTACATTCTTCAAGGCGACCATCGACCGTTGGTTCAATCGCTCATCTCCTTGAGGAAAAGTTCGTTTTTGGTGGGAGGCATTGTCAGGCCAGCATATTCAGTTACAAGTGTCCAGCACATTCAGTTAACGGACGGCCACGATCGATCTATCTAACGGCTCGCGAGGCTCGCCGATTCACTGTACCATTACCACTTTAACTGTAGCATTTCCTTTTTCCGTTCCTGTAGCTGTCACCCGTTGCCGGCTGGCTATAAAGCTATGCGGCCCCGTCTGTAATGGTCATGCGATTATTCTGTGAACTTTCACTATGATACAATCATACCTGTCATAGTAATACAAACCCTAGCGGGGCTACTTTCCCCTTTGCTTCTCCACAAGATCCACTGAAATTCGTTCGATTCCCATATCAGAATTCCTCTAGAGTGTGACAGCGTGCTCTCCGCCGGCTCCAGGATCAGGATCCCGACGGGGCCCGTCATCAACCCTATGATCCTCGAGTCGCGAAAGAAGTCGACGCTCATCCTCGAGTTCGTCCGGGGGCGCCAGGAGGCCGCGCGCGAGGAGCTCCGGACCAAGGGCTATGTCATGGGGTGGGTCACCGACGACGACGAGGAGGAGTAGTAGTAGCAGGAGCAAGGGGCAAACATGGGCATCACATTCCGCGTAGGATTTCAATGGCGGGTGTGCCTTGGTGGTACTGAAGAATCAGAACCTTATCTATGCTGCTGTCAAACCTCATTGGTGCTGTTGTACTAATTTGCATAGAGCAATGCTATAGGGACGACAAATTTTTCACCCCGACGTCAGGACGATGGATCAAACCATCCGTTAGATTGCATCTTTTCGCATGTCAACACCGTTTATATAATTTAAAAAAAGCCGGACGATTTCGTTCATCCGTGCACTGTCGTGTGCAGAGTAGTTTCGGTTTGGATACTGAGCTCGCCTTCTAAAAAACGCAATACGGTATCTCAGATCGCGAGTTTACAAAATGCTTATGAATTGTAAAACATACCCTGCGGTAGCTCCGTGGCTTACTGTGGTGCCAAGTGTAATCTTGAGCGTATTTGGAGAGAAATTAACATTATGGAAGTTTTTTTTTTGCGGGTGTACGTTATGGAAGTTAGCAGAGGTACCCACAGCACTGGCAAAATTCACGAGGTTGGTGTTGGAACAGTAATGTGAGTGGATGCTTGGCCGGATCCGACTCCTGAGCTGTCACGAACTGGCCGTACTCGTCTTCATCATCCGAATAATGAATGTGTTTGGAAGCTACTAGAGCGGCGTCGGCGCCTTGCTGAAGAACAGCTTGCACAGCCATGCGCATACGTTGCGGCGTGGGCAATGGCTGGTTAGAGGTGACCATATCATGTCTTATTTCCAGTGTGGCTAACGGAAGGAAACGAAGAGCGACAATAGTCGCTTTGGAACACGACGACCGTACGTGTGATCTATGGGCAATGAAGAGCTAAAGAGACACGTTACAGAGTATTGCATATTTTCTCGTTGGCAAAGAACCTGCGTCTTTGGCACATCTTCATGTCGACACGTGACGGGGTAAGAGCATCTACAGTCGGACGCCTTAAACCGGTTTTAAATGTCTAGACAGCCAGCCCGGTCACTGACTGATTACGTTTTTTTTTACCCAGACGGACGCCTTGAACCGGTCTCAAATGTTCGGCGCCCCTCATATCCAGCCCAAACATAGGGTGGATATAGGAGCGCCCGGGCGTGCTCGGGCACGTCCGCAGCGTCGGCCCAGCCTACCCCGACCCCACTTTGTCTCCACAAATATCCCCAATCCGAAAACCCTAACTCACTCTTACTCTCGATCCGTCTCTTCTTCTTCCTTCGATTTCTCCTATTCGATCCACTCCGACCACTTCGACGACTCCAGTGACTGCGGCGAGCATGTTGAGCACTGGCAGCCGCCCCTTCTCCGACTCCGACGATGACCTAGCCCTCCGCACTGCCCTCAAGAGGTCCAAAGTGGACACAGGTGGTAGTTTCGGATCGGCCTCGCCTCTCTCCCGCCGTCGCGGCGAGGATGCCGGCGCTGGCTCCTTCCGGCCCACGCTTGGCTCAAGCGCCAGCAGGACCGCGCCATCCGGCGCCTCAAGGGCCTCATCATCGTCTTCTCCTCCGACGGTGACGGCTCCTTGTCCGACGACTCGGACGATCCTCCAGGAGCAGTCGATGGCTACAGCTGCGCCGACGACCCGAAGGAGAAGGAGCCGGTCCGAAAGTGGTGAAGATCCGCTTTTCTTCAACTTCAAAGTTAGGTTCTTGTTGTGGAACTAACCAACCAGGGTTCAAGTCCTAGAATTGGCTTTAGTGGTAGCATTTTTCTGGATTTACTTCAGCCCTTTCGGCAATGTGCTCTCAGTGGGAGGAGACGGTCTCGTCGACTACGAAGGCGTCTGTGGTGACTTCGACAATTTCAAGATGATATGTCGGTTCAATCTCTCGAAGGTGCTCATACTGGTGAGTGTATGTGTGTATATATGAGCGTCTGCGTCTGTACTGTGTTTGAAAAACATCTTAAACATGTACATGAGCATCTAAACATGCAAATTTGTGTTAACATGTGCTAACAAATCTTTACTTAACATGCAAAATTCTGTTACATGCTCATTCGGTTAGGCTATGCAAACATATCTTAACATCACAAGCACAAATTTAGTTAACTAAATTTAGTACACATATATCCGTAATCTGTCACAATAATATTTTCCACAAATTCCAACATAATCACTTCATTTTAACTATCCTAACATGCCACGTTACGACAACGGTAGTACAAATTCCCGAAAACCTCACCTTTAACCGCATGTTGCGAGCGCAAATTTCCCAAAACCCCTCCCTTTAAAATTGTTGAAGATATACCGCATCAACAAACCATGGCATTTGCATCATCTACACCATGTAAACAATCAAGGACAAAGAAAAAGGCAAGTGTTGCGTCCTTAGAACAAGGATGATTATTTGGGGCAGCGGAAATAAGAGACCCACCGTAGATTGAAGGAGCCTCACTCTCCATCCGACTTGCGGCTCCACCATGCTTCGAGTCAACCAAGAAAATCCTCGTCAAAATTGTTGCCGCCAAGATCTTCTCGTGTCGTGGTGAAAACCCTAGCCTATCTACGTCGGGATCATCGCTGGAAAATGGGGACGGGGGGGGGGGGGGGTGGAGAGGAGAAGGTGGGGGGGGGGGGGGGGGGAGGGGGGTTAAATGCAAAAATTCAATGAGAATGTGTCGGAAAATACCGCATGCTCGTACTTATGACCCCAATGAAACAAATGACTGCATAAAAGGAGTGAAATCGTGAGGCTCGCCGAGCCATGGTGGCTACCACTGAGTCGTACGGCGACACTTGGCCAAAATAACGAAACGCTGCCTGTGACCGGTATCTGCGTGATCGGAATAGCTTTATCCGCTCGAACATATCATTTCTTGAGTTCGGCGGCATTTATGCGCCGACCAGAAAATGCTAGTAATTTACATGGAGTCATCAACGTCCCTAAAATCCCCCTAGAACTTAGGCCCTGTTTGGTTCCAAATAAGTCATCAATTTATAAGTCGAAAAATGCAAAAAGTGACTTATTTTGCCAAACGGACCCAACTTATAAGTCACCCCAACTTATAAGTCATAAGTTGCTTCACCCCAACTTAAAACTTATAAGTCACCCCTTTTTACGTGGGTACCATCACCTTTACATTAAAAAACAAGGTGGGAAGGTGTGATCAGGTGATTTATAAGTCAGATGACAATCAAACAGACATGACTTATAAGTCACTGATTTTAAATCACCTGACTTATAAGTCAGGTGACTTATTGAAACCAAATAGGCCCTTAATACGAAGTTTCTCCAAAACTAGCCATGTTCCAACTCGAACATGGCCTATGTATGTGAATTGCGATCCTCCCACACCAAGCAAAGAGTGGGGCTGTTTGCCGAGGCAGCCACCATCGATCGATCTTCCAAAACCAAAAACCCCTGCTTTCCGTGTGCAATCTCTATCCGTCACTCTGTCCTGTCCTACACATGTGGGGATGGATGGATGGACGAACGGACGAGGCAACGAGATCAGAGGTGGGGTATGCGCCCCCGCCCGAAACCTTTGTTTACTGCAAAAGCGCACTGGCGCCCGCGCCCCTACCGTAGGACCAGTAGCCGGGTCCCCGCCCGCAGCGTCATCGCAATTCCCATGACGCATCACGCCGCACCAATGGCCGTGTCAGAAGGCAGGCGCATCATGCTGGCAGTCCTAGGCCTCCGGCGGCGATCGATGATGGACGGATCCGATCGGTGACGCCGGCGACGTGACCCCTCCTCACTGCTCCCACCTCCACGAAACGAAACTTCCAAACAGTGTCGTCCTACGTAGGAGTAGGTACCTAGCCGTAGCCAGGGACCTCTCTCCTCTCTCTCTCACACACGCGCCTTTCCCAGAAGAATCCACCAAGCTGCCAATGGTGAAACACGCCATTAATTTGCAGGAGCGAGGAATCTTCGTGCCGCCTGCGTGCCAGTGCACAATGCATGGCATGGCATGGCACGAGAAGAGGCGTGTCTCCACTTACTGCGGTTTGTGCAGCACGCAGCACACGACCATTTACTTGCAAAATATTCCCGGCCGGGCCTACCGGCCAGAGTCATGGGACATGTACGTACAGCGGGTACGTACGAGCGAGCACGAAAGAAAGCTCCACGCCGCGCCACATGGGCTGCCTCCGTGAATGGAGCTCTGGGCCGCGCCGCTCCTTTTGTGTGTGCCGCCCCTTTCCAAGGCCTACAAATCTATCCATTCCCATTCCCATTCCAAGCACGGGTCCCTCTCTCGTGCGCTTCCTTTTACTCCCATGGCGAATTAGCACGGGGCCAAAAATGACCACCAGAATCCAAAGCCATCGGGTAGGGCCCGAAACAAAAGGGGAGAGAGGAGAGCGCAACGCGACTGACAAGCGAGGGAGGAAAAGGAAGGAAGCAACGGTGCCGGAATATTTGCGGATGGATGCGCCCATTATTGCTGCTGCTCCGATGTGCCTTGCATGATTGCGCCTACTCTCTCTACATACATAGACGGCCATTGCGATCGCTACTAGGAGCGCCCATCTTTTTCACGCGAATAAAGAGGATGCCCGATGCGATTCACCAAGAACACCAGAGGGAGAAGCAAGAGAGGGCTCCGATTAAAGTTGGCTGCTCTGGTCCCCCCGTTTCAAAAATTTGTTCCATTTTTATATTTTATATCCATGGTGGCGATCCGGCCGAATCCGCCTCGGCATCCAAGAAGCTTCTCCTGTCGTCATCTCATCGTCTCCCTACAATTCCTAGCAGATCAAATTCGGAACAAGAAATTGCATTTTTAACAGCCCATACTGTATCATCATCAGAATAATCATCAGAATCATCATCATCATCATCATCAGAATAATCATCATCTTTTGGAGGGGACAACATTTAATTGACATTAACAGGAACTAAAGAAAAAGCTTGAGCTTAATTTCAGGAGCGACGGCAACAACAGAGGGATTGGATGGGTAAATTTGTGGTGGTGGCTTCACTACCCAAAATGGCTAAGAGGAGGAAAGATCGATCGCCCCTCCTCCTAGATCCCACGTCTCGCCACCGGCCACCGTCCACCCATGATCCCTCCGAATTTAACTTGGTTACGGCGGGGAGCCGTCAGCACGGCGGGGCGGCGAGGGCCTGCGGCTGCTGCGGCGGCGGCGAGGCGATGAACCGGTGCTGCAGCAGCTGCGCCGCGGACGGCCGCTTCGCCGGGTGTTTCTGGAGGCAGCAGCTGATGAAGCTCCGCAGCTCCGGGGACGCGGGGGGCGGCGCCGCCGGCGACTCGGAGTAGCAGATGGCGCACATGAGGGCCGCCCAGTCGCCCTGCTTCCCCAGGTTCTCCCCGAGCGGGAAGCGGCCCAGGTAGAACTCGAGGATGCTGAGGCCGAAGCTCCAGATGTCGCCGGCGTAGCCGTTGTAGTTGCCGTCGTTGAGGTCGGTGTTGATGCGCTCGGGGCTCATGTACGCGATGGTGCCCACGGAGGAGTTGCAGGGGTCCATGGTCTGGTTCAGGATGCGCCCCACCCCGAAGTCGGCGATCTTCACGCGCCGCCCGCAGTCGATGAGCAGGTTGGACGGCTTGATGTCGCGGTGCACGATGTGGCGCCGGTGGAGGTAGGCGATCCCCGACAGCATCTGCCGCGCCACGTCC
>NW_024115823.1:0-13905 GCF_003073215.2 Triticum urartu | reverse complement strand
GGCGCCGCCGGCGCTGGATTCCCCGTACGTGAGGGCGAAGCAGGCGCAGGTAACACGATCGACCACCACCGCCACCATCAGGCGCGATCCCTTCCTGTTCAGGGTAGCGCCGTGCTATCTCGTGGTTCGGACCATTCTCCGTCGGGGAGGGATTCGGGGTGGCTAATTATATGGTAGATCAACTTGATGTGCTATGCTTCGTGTTCCTGATCGTTCGTAGAAACTCGTGGGCTACACTTCTTCTCGGGATGATTGTGGAGCTGAAATTTAGGAGATATTCGATTTTGTCTGAGGGAACTTGATTTGCTCCTAACGTGTTCCGTCAGGGTGGTGTGCCACGGGTGAAAATTAGTGCCAGCTTCCTTGACTTGCGCAGTTGCATGTAGAGCTCAAATGCCACTAGGCTGCCTCAATTGTTAGGACTACAACGTTTCTCTTGTGAAAATCCATTGGCGTCCATTTTCCCGGGGGCATATCAATACTTCATTAAATATGCATCGTGGAACTGATCTCTGTGAGTCGGTGCATTAAATTTTATCTTCAGTGAACATAGAATTGTTCTATTAGTTGCATTGTAATGGTATTCTGCAATGACTGTCTCTTGCTGAATCTCGGAACATGCTTGCTAAATTGGCCTGATCCTAGTGGCCTTGAAGCGTTGCATTTTTTCAGTGAAGAATCATTATATGCTTGTTTCGGAGCATCTTCCATTGTATCAGGATATTTGTTAACAGTTAACTGCACAAGAATAGAGAAGGATGAATGTACACACTCACTGGCATAACTAATAATTTTGGTAAAGATGACATTAGCTTAAAGTGACACGGAAGTGGTGCCCTCCTACCTTTTTAAGCCGATTTTAAGTTTTTTTAGCGGATATGAGTAGGTCACTAGGTGTCCTATTATCAGAATTATGTTCTATCAAAAGCTTATATCGAAACAGTTTTGGCAAGATTTGATGGTGTACAGCGTCCGTATGTTTGTCTCCACATATGCTCATTCTCCCTGAAGTTTTGTTTTTCTAAATATGCTGACATACCCCCTCGGTTCCAAAATAAGTGTCGTGGTTTTAGTTCAAACTTCTGTACATTACCTGTGCTTCCACAGTGTTAGTTTTTCTGTAGAACCTGCAGGCTTTTGAATCAAGATGCATTTACAATCTTGACAATAGAAGCTTTCGTAAGAGAAGCTTGTGTTTCTTTTTGTTTCCTCACCTTGCTTCTATTATCCATTTATTACAGTTAGTTGAAAAAGATCCAAACAAGGCAGTTTCATTGTTCTGGGCAGCTATTAATAGTGGTGCACGAACTGAGAGTGCACTGAAGGATATGGCTACTGTACTGAAACAAGCAAATAGGGCTGAAGAAGCCATTGAAGCGATAAGATCCTTCCGCGACCGTTGTCCCAATGAAGCCCAGGAGTCTCTTGACAATATTCTTCTTGACTTGTACAAGGTACCTCAGTCCTGTAAATTTACGTATGTAAGCTAAAATTTTCTTCGAAGCCCATTTCTGAGGTTTGGTTATACTAGTAAATCCTGAACACGTTCAATACTTCATCCGTCCGGAATTACTTGACGCTCAAACGGATGTATCTAGACGTATTTTAGTGCTAGATACATCAGTTTGAGCGTCAAGTAATTCTGGACGGAGGGAATATATTGCAAGAAGCCATGCAAAAAAGTCATCAGCTAATAATATACCTACACCGCATTGTAGATAAATATCTAGCCAAGTATTGATACAAATCATTTTTTATGTTCAACCAGAAATGCGGTAGGACAAAAGAGCAGATTGAAATGCTGACAGTGAAGCTGAGAATGATTGATGAGGATCTAGCTTCTGGCCGGTGGAAAACTAAGCTTTCTAAATCTCATGGAAGAGTATTCTATCTCTCTCTCAGGGATGAAAAGGCAAGGTATTGAAAATCATTCATACATCTTCATTTGTCCTTTGAACGCCATTCTAAGGCTCTGCTTTTTCATGAAGGTTGCTGGGTAACCTTGCCTGGGCCTATATGCAGTCTGAAAACTATGAGGAAGCTGAAATGCTCTACAGGTATATCTATGTTGGGGATGTACTTATTAAGCTGATATGGATTTTGTTAGACATGATGTGTATTCTCTTGAACTTCTCAATCATTTGTTTGGTGTTATTTGTAAAAATGAGTAAAAATTATGGCACCATTATACTCTTTCCATCAAAATATATAAGCCCCCCCACGAATTTTATACCTAACTTTGACCATGAATTTGACTAACAAAATATGAGTTGTATGCCACAAGAAGTATACCACTGGATCCATATCCGGAAGAGCTTTCCAACGGTATAGCTTTTACGGCATATAACTCATATTTTGTTAGTCAAATTTATTATCAAGGTTAGGCTCAAAATTTGAGTGGGCCTTACGTATTAGGATGGAGGGAGTAGTTTCTCATTCCACATCAAGGATGGAGAAATGACTGTTCCCAGCACTGGTAATGCTTGATTGTAGTAGTAGAAGGGGACTCTGTTTTTCTGTAACAACCCCATGCATCATTTCCAGTAAAGCTGATTCAACTATATCCAGCTGCTACTGACTTGGCATTTTTCACTTGACCCAGGCAAGCTCTTGCTATAGAAACTGATTATAACAAAGAGTGCAATCTAGCCATCTGCATGATGAAGATGGGAAAGGTAGCTGAAGCTAAATACCTTCTCCAAGCTATACCTTACAACTGCAATGATGAAAACCACGTGAGATCTTTTGCCCGGGCTACCGAAGTGCTTAGGGAACTCGAGTCACAGGCACTCCCTTCTCCCATAACTCAGATGAAGTCTAAAGATTCACGGATTTTGCTTGCTACTGATGTGGGCAACCTTGAATATCTACATCCACAAATATTCTCTGCTTCAACTCAATTGACTTATGAAGAAACCCAGGCTTCAGTTTCAGCGGATACAGAGAAGCATGAAGATTGCAACTCACACGCGCTTCCATCTCCGATAACTCAGATGAAGCGTAAAGAGCCACAGCTTATGGTTGCTACTGACGGAGAGAAGACTGGACAAAGTCTGGAGGAGTACCATCATCTTTCTAGACTGTTCAATGATGCTGCCACGCCACAGTCTCTACTTGAGAAACTACGAAAGCGGCTGGTCAAAAAGGGTAGACCCAATATCAGCGCACAGAATCAAGGTCAGACTCCTAGCCCAGCTGAATGCTTGCCAAACTCTGATGGCGACATAGGTGCTAGTGAGAATCCTATGCAGAAGGGGAAGGGTTTGGTTGGTGGCGGTAGAAAAACTTGGGCCGACATGGTGGAGGAGGATGAACAGAAGCAGCTGGCCGATGGCAAGAACACCACCGCCCCGCAAAGTGAAAGCAGCAAGCATGTGAGTGAGCAGAGGAACAAAACACCATCCTCATCATCTCAAGGAAGCAGCAGCCTCAGAACCCCGGCTGCAGGTGTTCGGCCACAAAGCTCTTCAGCAGGTTCATGGAGAAGCAATGACTCGGCCAGAACCTCGACAGACGAGAACATGAACCGGAGTTTCGTCAGGACAGCTCCAGCATGGAAGCAGCGGAAGGTTCAAGATCGCGGCGACCGAGTCTGCCAAAGGCTTAACACGACCCATCTCAGTGAGAAAGCTCGAGGCACCGAGCAAACACCAAGCTCAGTGAGAAGCAGTGCAGCTCAGCGTTCGCTGTTCCATGGGCAGGTACCATCTGGTTTTGACGGACGCTCTCAGGGTGCCAGTCACACTAACCGTTGCCCTGAGAGCCTGGTGAGCACAGGACCGTGGAGGCCACCGGACCGCCGGCGGGCCTTCCAGGAAATCACAAACGAGATGAAGCAAAATGTTGCATAGCAGGATCTTTATTCTTCACCCACTGTTGATGGAAGTTGTCACTGGTGATAAGTTGGTGTTTCCCATGAGAGATGAGAAGAGGCATTAGTTAGCATTGGAGTGTCAACGGCGCTCAAAGAGAATTAACTACAACAGTCAGGCAGAGCCAAGCAACTCGCTGAAAAACTGTCGATGACAGTCTGTCCATATTCCTAGCAAGTCCATGAATCAAACTCTCCTGAGATCCAAGTAGATGTCTTTTTAGCTGTATATATTTTTCATTCGTGACCTCACAAGGCACAAGTAACCTGTAAAACAGGGTTACTGCATGGTTCATTTGCTGCACATGTGGTTTCTTTCTGCTGCATGGCTAGACATTTCCTGCAAGATCTGAGCTGTTTGCAATGGTGGCAAATGCATGCAGTTCACTGACTGAGTCAGAATCGACGTTTGCTGTAGCAGCACACGCTGGTATTATTATAAAAAATATAAGATGCATAGTTGTATGATTTTATATATACATAATCCAATGGACGCATTCACAAGTTTCGAAGGGCGAGGTCGACAGTAACATAGATTATGGTACTATTATTTTTCCTTCAACTAAAATAGTTTGCATGAATGTTGTAGAACATTGTTGGTCACATACTCATTTCATTATTGTTTATCTTGGGAATCTTTTCATGATTTTAGGGATTTACAACAATTTCTATGTTAGCAGCCCCAGCTTTCCGAACGTTGATAGTAAGAAAATTAGCGACGTTTGCCTCTTCCCCGCGTGCTGGTAGTTCGTATTTAGAGTGTTTCAACCTATTAGTGTTTCTTATTTTGTGAGTATGTTAACAAACTTGTTAAGTAGAAAAGTTTGTATGCATGTTGAGCGAGCGACCAAATATCGCGCTGGTTTTCTGCTGGCCAATTCGCCCTGGTTTTTGACGCCGACGCCGCCCCAGCTTTCCGAACGTTGATAGTAAGAAAATTAGCGACGTTTGCCTCTTCCCCGCGTGCTGGTAGTTCGTATTTAGAGTGTTTCAACCTATTAGTGTTTCTTATTTTGTGAGTATGTTAACAAACTTGTTAAGTAGAAAAGTTTGTATGCATGTTGAGCGAGCGACCAAATATCGCGCTGGTTTTCTGCTGGCCAATTCGCCCTGGTTTTTGACGCCGACGCCGCCCCAGCTTTCCGAACGTTGATAGTAAGAAAATTAGCGACGTTTGCCTCTTCCCCGCGTGCTGGTAGTTCGTATTTAGAGTGTTTCAACCTATTAGTGTTTCTTATTTTGTGAGTATGTTAACAAACTTGTTAAGTAGAAAAGTTTGTATGCATGTTGAGCGAGCGACCAAATATCGCGCTGGTTTTCTGCTGGCCAATTCGCCCTGGTTTTTGACGCCGACGCCGCCCCAGCTTTCCGAACGTTGATAGTAAGAAAATTAGCGACGTTTGCCTCTTCCCCGCGTGCTGGTAGTTCGTATTTAGAGTGTTTCAACCTATTAGTGTTTCTTATTTTGTGAGTATGTTAACAAACTTGTTAAGTAGAAAAGTTTGTATGCATGTTGAGCGAGCGACCAAATATCGCGCTGGTTTTCTGCTGGCCAATTCGCCCTGGTTTTTGACGCCGACGCCGCCCCAGCTTTCCGAACGTTGATAGTAAGAAAATTAGCGACGTTTGCCTCTTCCCCGCGTGCTGGTAGTTCGTATTTAGAGTGTTTCAACCTATTAGTGTTTCTTATTTTGTGAGTATGTTAACAAACTTGTTAAGTAGAAAAGTTTGTATGCATGTTGAGCGAGCGACCAAATATCGCGCTGGTTTTCTGCTGGCCAATTCGCCCTGGTTTTTGACGCCGACGCCGCCCCAGCTTTCCGAACGTTGATAGTAAGAAAATTAGCGACGTTTGCCTCTTCCCCGCGTGCTGGTAGTTCGTATTTAGAGTGTTTCAACCTATTAGTGTTTCTTATTTTGTGAGTATGTTAACAAACTTGTTAAGTAGAAAAGTTTGTATGCATGTTGAGCGAGCGACCAAATATCGCGCTGGTTTTCTGCTGGCCAATTCGCCCTGGTTTTTGACGCCGACGCCGCCCCAGCTTTCCGAACGTTGATAGTAAGAAAATTAGCGACGTTTGCCTCTTCCCCGCGTGCTGGTAGTTCGTATTTAGAGTGTTTCAACCTATTAGTGTTTCTTATTTTGTGAGTATGTTAACAAACTTGTTAAGTAGAAAAGTTTGTATGCATGTTGAGCGAGCGACCAAATATCGCGCTGGTTTTCTGCTGGCCAATTCGCCCTGGTTTTTGACGCCGACGCCGCCCCAGCTTTCCGAACGTTGATAGTAAGAAAATTAGCGACGTTTGCCTCTTCCCCGCGTGCTGGTAGTTCGTATTTAGAGTGTTTCAACCTATTAGTGTTTCTTATTTTGTGAGTATGTTAACAAACTTGTTAAGTAGAAAAGTTTGTATGCATGTTGAGCGAGCGACCAAATATCGCGCTGGTTTTCTGCTGGCCAATTCGCCCTGGTTTTTGACGCCGACGCCGCCCCAGCTTTCCGAACGTTGATAGTAAGAAAATTAGCGACGTTTGCCTCTTCCCCGCGTGCTGGTAGTTCGTATTTAGAGTGTTTCAACCTATTAGTGTTTCTTATTTTGTGAGTATGTTAACAAACTTGTTAAGTAGAAAAGTTTGTATGCATGTTGAGCGAGCGACCAAATATCGCGCTGGTTTTCTGCTGGCCAATTCGCCCTGGTTTTTGACGCCGACGCCGCCCCAGCTTTCCGAACGTTGATAGTAAGAAAATTAGCGACGTTTGCCTCTTCCCCGCGTGCTGGTAGTTCGTATTTAGAGTGTTTCAACCTATTAGTGTTTCTTATTTTGTGAGTATGTTAACAAACTTGTTAAGTAGAAAAGTTTGTATGCATGTTGAGCGAGCGACCAAATATCGCGCTGGTTTTCTGCTGGCCAATTCGCCCTGGTTTTTGACGCCGACGCCGCCCCAGCTTTCCGAACGTTGATAGTAAGAAAATTAGCGACGTTTGCCTCTTCCCCGCGTGCTGGTAGTTCGTATTTAGAGTGTTTCAACCTATTAGTGTTTCTTATTTTGTGAGTATGTTAACAAACTTGTTAAGTAGAAAAGTTTGTATGCATGTTGAGCGAGCGACCAAATATCGCGCTGGTTTTCTGCTGGCCAATTCGCCCTGGTTTTTGACGCCGACGCCGCCCCAGCTTTCCGAACGTTGATAGTAAGAAAATTAGCGACGTTTGCCTCTTCCCCGCGTGCTGGTAGTTCGTATTTAGAGTGTTTCAACCTATTAGTGTTTCTTATTTTGTGAGTATGTTAACAAACTTGTTAAGTAGAAAAGTTTGTATGCATGTTGAGCGAGCGACCAAATATCGCGCTGGTTTTCTGCTGGCCAATTCGCCCTGGTTTTTGACGCCGACGCCGCCCCAGCTTTCCGAACGTTGATAGTAAGAAAATTAGCGACGTTTGCCTCTTCCCCGCGTGCTGGTAGTTCGTATTTAGAGTGTTTCAACCTATTAGTGTTTCTTATTTTGTGAGTATGTTAACAAACTTGTTAAGTAGAAAAGTTTGTATGCATGTTGAGCGAGCGACCAAATATCGCGCTGGTTTTCTGCTGGCCAATTCGCCCTGGTTTTTGACGCCGACGCCGCCCCAGCTTTCCGAACGTTGATAGTAAGAAAATTAGCGACGTTTGCCTCTTCCCCGCGTGCTGGTAGTTCGTATTTAGAGTGTTTCAACCTATTAGTGTTTCTTATTTTGTGAGTATG
Source organism: Triticum urartu (assembly GCF_003073215.2). Taxonomy (NCBI): domain Eukaryota; kingdom Viridiplantae; phylum Streptophyta; class Magnoliopsida; order Poales; family Poaceae; genus Triticum; species Triticum urartu. The sequence continues at coordinate 6,298 of NW_024115823.1, read as the reverse complement.
TTAACAAACTTGTTAAGTAGAAAAGTTTGTATGCATGTTGAGCGAGCGACCAAATATCGCGCTGGTTTTCTGCTGGCCAATTCGCCCTGGTTTTTGACGCCGACGCCGCCCCAGCTTTCCGAACGTTGATAGTAAGAAAATTAGCGACGTTTGCCTCTTCCCCGCGTGCTGGTAGTTCGTATTTAGAGTGTTTCAACCTATTAGTGTTTCTTATTTTGTGAGTATGTTAACAAACTTGTTAAGTAGAAAAGTTTGTATGCATGTTGAGCGAGCGACCAAATATCGCGCTGGTTTTCTGCTGGCCAATTCGCCCTGGTTTTTGACGCCGACGCCGCCCCAGCTTTCCGAACGTTGATAGTAAGAAAATTAGCGACGTTTGCCTCTTCCCCGCGTGAGTTGGGGCTGACATGGGGGAGGAGGATGAACAGAAGCAGCTGGCCGATGGCAAGAACACCACCGCCCCGCAAAGTGAAAGCAGCAAGCATGTGAGTGAGCAGAGGAACAAAACACCATCCTCATCATCTCAAGGAAGCAGCAGCCTCAGAACCCCGGCTGCAGGTGTTCGGCCACAAAGCTCTTCAGCAGGTTCATGGAGAAGCAATGACTCGGCCAGAACCTCGACAGACGAGAACATGAACCGGAGTTTCGTCAGGACAGCTCCAGCATGGAAGCAGCGGAAGGTTCAAGATCGCGGCGACCGAGTCTGCCAAAGGCTTAACACGACCCATCTCAGTGAGAAAGCTCGAGGCACCGAGCAAACACCAAGCTCAGTGAGAAGCAGTGCAGCTCAGCGTTCGCTGTTCCATGGGCAGGTACCATCTGGTTTTGACGGACGCTCTCAGGGTGCCAGTCACACTAACCGTTGCCCTGAGAGCCTGGTGAGCACAGGACCGTGGAGGCCACCGGACCGCCGGCGGGCCTTCCAGGAAATCACAAACGAGATGAAGCAAAATGTTGCATAGCAGGATCTTTATTCTTCACCCACTGTTGATGGAAGTTGTCACTGGTGATAAGTTGGTGTTTCCCATGAGAGATGAGAAGAGGCATTAGTTAGCATTGGAGTGTCAACGGCGCTCAAAGAGAATTAACTACAACAGTCAGGCAGAGCCAAGCAACTCGCTGAAAAACTGTCGATGACAGTCTGTCCATATTCCTAGCAAGTCCATGAATCAAACTCTCCTGAGATCCAAGTAGATGTCTTTTTAGCTGTATATATTTTTCATTCGTGACCTCACAAGGCACAAGTAACCTGTAAAACAGGGTTACTGCATGGTTCATTTGCTGCACATGTGGTTTCTTTCTGCTGCATGGCTAGACATTTCCTGCAAGATCTGAGCTGTTTGCAATGGTGGCAAATGCATGCAGTTCACTGACTGAGTCAGAATCGACGTTTGCTGTAGCAGCACACGCTGGTATTATTATAAAAAATATAAGATGCATAGTTGTATGATTTTATATATACATAATCCAATGGACGCATTCACAAGTTTCGAAGGGCGAGGTCGACAGTAACATAGATTATGGTACTATTATTTTTCCTTCAACTAAAATAGTTTGCATGAATGTTGTAGAACATTGTTGGTCACATACTCATTTCATTATTGTTTATCTTGGGAATCTTTTCATGATTTTAGGGATTTACAACAATTTCTATGTTAGCAGCCCCAGCTTTCCGAACGTTGATAGTAAGAAAATTAGCGACGTTTGCCTCTTCCCCGCGTGCTGGTAGTTCGTATTTAGAGTGTTTCAACCTATTAGTGTTTCTTATTTTGTGAGTATGTTAACAAACTTGTTAAGTAGAAAAGTTTGTATGCATGTTGAGCGAGCGACCAAATATCGCGCTGGTTTTCTGCTGGCCAATTCGCCCTAGTTTTTGACGCCAACGCCGCCCCAGCTTTCCGAACGTTGATAGTAAGAAAATTAGCGACGTTTGCCTCTTCCCCGCGTGCTGGTAGTTCGTATTTAGAGTGTTTCAACCTATTAGTGTTTCTTATTTTGTGAGTATGTTAACAAACTTGTTAAGTAGACTTTTTTTTTACTAAATACTCATACAGTCATACTTCAATCCAATGCACGAAATGATTTTTCTGAGAGTATTCATAATTCAATGCAGCTTAGGCAATCAGGTATCATTGTTTTCGTCCGCTCCATTACTCAATGGATAGAGATAATATAGACCTAACTTACATAGAGAACTAAAATCACCATGTGTATGAAACTGTCCAAACTGATTAAAAGTGGAGAGTTTTGCTATTATATGAACCAAATTGGAAAGTTTTAGGGTATAGAAGAAGCATGCCAATTGACAACATACTTGATATGCCTAAGCAAGTAGGGGGCGAGAAGCATGGGGTTGAAAAGGACATGGATATCACCAAGGCAAATGCGGCTGGCGGACGCATATTCTGCGAGCCCCTCCACCACGCCCTTTGATGATGACAGCCCCGGCCCACCCCAAAGCCCTTGAACATAAAGGCCCACCTGTAGCCGAATCCACACACCATTCCTGAGTCCTGACCCGATCAAAATCGAGGCCAGAGCGAAATTGATCGCTTCTGGGCGATTTTGCCCCAGGGAGCTTAGTGATATAGGAGATGTATCCGGTTTTGTAAGTTTAAGATCCAAATGGTTGAAATAAAGTACAAAATCTTAGTTGAGAGAAGAAAAATAGACTTTCCTCAAAGGAAAAAAAAGATTAACATTTGGAATATTGGGACGGGTTACCGAGAATTGTATGATGATCTTTTAACAATTTGAAATGGACTTGTCACCTTTTACATACATCAAGTAAACTGAGCACCTTATCAGAGAGACATGCATGTCACCAAGGTAACCGGATTTCATTGCCCCTCTGCTATTATGTTCAATGAAATGCTTGCTAAAACCTTGGTGTGATCCAAATCGGAGCGGGTAAATCTAGCCAAGAATACATGTATGGCCATGCATCCTGAAGTTTCTGCATACTCCCTTTGTTGACGTCCCAAATACCTAGGTCTGTTGGTAATGTTGGCTTGTAGTCAAAACAGTCGTGTGTAAGGTAAGCACAGTTTGGTTTGAACACCGGAAAGTCCTTGGTCGAAAAATACATAGCAGTGTTGTAGCCGAGGAATAGTGCGTGGTCTCCAATGTCCCGTAGCTCCACCAGTTTCTGTCTGCCAATGTCCACCTTGAAAATCAGGAGCTTGATTGTTGTGACCTCATTGGTCTTTTGCTCATCATCATCATCATCATCATCATCATCATCATCATCATCATCATCATTTGTATCTGGCTCATTGATATTGTGGCGGTCCTCATATTCGTTGGCAAAATCTACGGTATCTGAGTCGACCATGGATTTTACTGAAAAATGTGGGTGGCTCCAGATTCTCCATACTTGCTGAAGCTCACCAGATGGCGTGAATGCGAGATACTTGGTAGGGTTGCACCAACCTGACACGCCACGCATGATCATGGTCACCGTCGGCGAAGGCCCGCCGAGATCTATAGTAGAAACAGAACTATCAAGGCCTAGGGCGTAGAACAAGCCATCCCTGTCATTGTAGAGAACGTCTTGAAACTCTTCTTCAGACAAGAATGTCCACCGCTTGTCACCCGGCCTAGCGAACGAGAGCCTCCACTGGTCTGGCGTGTGCACGATTAAGACGGTGCATGCGGCTACCTCGGCGGCGGCGGAAATGGCGACCCGGTGATACCCCGAGTGCCATGCCCAGCTAACTGTCGGCCGCAAGACTCGGTTCTCCAGTCGAGCTTTCAGAGCACTCTTGCGGTCGCGATCATAGTGGCTCTCCCCGTGGTAGATCGTCTCGAACGGCGGGAGCGTGGCCCGGGAGCCCGTGGTAGGGTTGAGGAGGTACGGGTCACCGGCCTCGTCGGCGGCGAACACCCAACCGTGACACGAGAAGGCGAATCTCCGGCTCTCGTCTGGGGGCTGTGGGAAGGGGACGCGGAACGTTGCGTTGGTGGAGGGGCAGTACAGGGCGGCGTCGTCGGGCCCGTACTCGTCGCAGGCGTAGAGCAGGCAAGGGGCCTGCTTCGGCGGGAGGCGGTGGAGGCCTCGGAAGGCCTTGTAGGCGGAGTGCCAGGACGTGCACACGGCGCCGGACCGGATGATGCTGGGGACGTCCAGCGCCGCCATGACGGTCAGCAAGAGGTCCTCTGGCAGGCCAGGCCAATCGGCAGCGCCATGGGGAGCAATTGATCTCCGCCGCGCGTAGTTCCTGGTCGCCCTGGTTATTAGTGCGTCAACGACGGAGATGAACAGGACTGCTCCCATGGAGATGGACAAGACAAGACTGCTCCCAACGACGAAGATGGACAAGACTGCTGGTTTGCGTCTCGCCTCGGGTGGATCGATCGGTGGTTGTGTGTGGTAGCTCCATGTGATGTATATATAAGAACCAGCTGACACCTAGCTAGTCCGAGTCGGACGCTAGTACCCTGCCGGCGGTATTGCTGTTGAAATTACACACTGTTTGTATCCGATCTAGTTTCCTTCTTTCGAATTAGCACAAAGTTTATTTTCGTTACGTGCCATTTTTCAAGGAAAAAAAAACAAGACAACAATATCGCTGCTGCAATCGGTATTGTTGTCTTGCTATCAAACGGGGCCTGGTTTTAAAAATCATTTTTTCTTTTGCGGAGTCTTAAAACTCTTCCTATATTGCTACTGTTGTCCTTTATTCAGCTAGTGTTTCATAAACAAAACAACGTACCCTTTTCTCGATAAATGGTGTTCCTTAAACTTAAAATGAAGCATCAAGAGAATACGAATACACTGAGCATGCATACACTTGGTCTTTGCGGGACTAGGATGCACACAACTAGTGGCGATGTCACTAGGGAGGCTTCTATAGGCTTAAGCCTACCCTCCAAAATCATATTTAAGCTAAACATATCACTTGACAAATATATTGTGATGCTTTACATGCAACAATTGTATTGCATTTGCTAATTAGACTTAGGAAACACAAACTCATACACAAAGAATCACACTGGGAAATAGCAAAGCCTTATAGGATCAAAACTGTGCCAAAGCAAATGAAAAAAACAAAAGGAACAAGAAATGGAGTAACATTGATCCTCGCCGAACTGCTACTGACCCAACGAAAGATGATGCAAGCATGCATGATCCGAACATGGCCACATGACTGAAACCGTGCACACACCAAATAAGCAGCCAGTCGCCAAGAGTTGTATGTGGAGCCAAAAACATTCATTGATACTCCCTCCGTTCCTAAATATTTGTCTTTCTAAACATTTCAAATGACTACTACATACAGATGTATATAGACATATTTTAGAGTGTAGATTCACTCATTTTGCTTCGTATGTAGTTACTTGTTGAAATGACTAGAAAGACAAGTATTTAGGAACGGAGGGAGTATATGAGTGGTGCAGATTGTGGGACGAGAGAAGATGGTGCCGCCAAAATCTCACATCGGACACGCTCCAGCGCTCCACGGCTTCCTAAACAAGTGTAGGATAGTGGTAATTAAATATGTGCATGGCCAACAGTCGCCAGACAATACATCAACACTGTGCTCAAGACAAAAAGAGTAACACTACACCTACGAGGTGCTTTCTATAGAGAAAAATTAGGGGATAAGATGTTTTCTCTCTCACACACACAATAATTGCAAGTAGGAGCAGCAAGCACATGCGTATTTATATCCATTAAAATCATCATGTGCAATGAATTAGTGCCATTGGTCTTACACTTAAAAGCAAAGAAAGTATAATAAAAATCAAATAATGACAATATTTGCACACAATTTATATAAAACTGCATTCTTATAACATGCAAGAATAAGCATATAATGGTGAATGATTCACAAAAATAAAGTTTTCTAAGAAGGAATGATTTAGTGGAATCTGTATTATCATTAAAAAGAAATAATATATAAAATTTAAATCAAATATTGACAAAATTTGCACACAATTTACACATGAATTTTGCTTTTCTAAATATGCAAAAGAACATATAATAGTGAAAGTTCAATAAAAAGAGAATTTCTAAGAAGGAATGAATTTGAGGCATTGGTATTACCCTTAAAAACAAAATGAAATAAAAAGTAAATCAAAATCAAAATAATGGAGTTTTATATGGAAGAATAAATTAGTGGCATTGGTATTACCATCAGAGAAGACAAACTGAAATATAAAATTAAATAAAATGAAATAAAAATGAAGTTTTATAAAGTAGAATGAATTAGTGGCTTTGATATTACCCTTTAAGAAGAAAGAAATTGAAATAAAAACTAAAACAAAATCAAAATAAGGAGATTTTCCCAGCAGG